>NW_026087754.1:0-155000 GCF_022539395.1 Myiozetetes cayanensis | reverse complement strand
CAGCCGTTTCCGCTTAGGCACACGCAGCTCCGCCGTGGGCGCCCCGGGGCGCGACTTGCGCGGGGGGCCCTGAGCCCCGCGCCCCGCGCAACTTGCAGCGAGCGCCGGCGAGCCAAAAAAACCCACAAAACCCCCCAAAAAAACACCCCCACCCCACCCAAGCCGGTGGCAAGCGGGGCGAGGGCAGCACCAGCACAACCGCATCCCTTGCTCCACCACCCCCCTCCCCGAGTTAGGGAGATGGTTTTCTACCCCCCCCCTACACACACATTCCTTTTTTATTATTATTTTTGTTTGTTTGTTCTTCCCCTTTTTCATTTCATTCCCCCCCCCCTCCTCCCGCGCTGTTGTTGCTGCCCCGCGGGTAAACGAGGCGGACAAAGGAAGAGGCTTTTTCCGTCCCCCCCAAAATTGTGAAGTTGCGGAGGGGGATGATTGGCAGAGCTAGCTGCACATCGCTCTGCCTTTAAAAAGGGGACGAGGTTGTAAATGAATAATAAGAAAAATAATAATAAAAATCCCCTCTCGGATCCTCCCCCCCGTGGTGGCTTTTTAATTAAGAAATGAAAAAGGTGCTCGCTTCCCGCTGGGAATTGGAAAGTGGGGATTTTTTTATTCGTTTTGCTGGGGGTGGAAGTGTGTGGGGGGTTGTCTGGGAAAACTGGCACGACGGTGCTTGAGGTGGGGGGGTTGTGCTGGTGCTGGGAACGCTCCTCGTGCCACCTTCTCGCTCCTTAAACACGAGAAGTTGCAGCGTGTTCGGTGTCGTGGAGGTGGATGGAAGAACAAAGCGGGGAACCGGGGGGGGGTTCCAACTTCTCCTTGTGTTCCCTCCCCCCTTCCCCTTCAGCAAAAGCAGCAGAGATTAAATTTAATATCCCTTTTCCACGCTCTTAATCGGGGTGTGGAGTTTCGCTCCCAAGAACACGGTTCCTCTGTGGCGGCTGGTTCAGCCCGGATTATGAATTACTCTCTAGGAAGGACACACGTGGAAAAAAAAAACCAAAAACCCAGCAACTGTTGGTGGAGAAAATCAGGCGCCTTGTGTTACACGAGCGATGTCTGTCCTAAATTTAAAAAAAAAAAAAAAAAAAAAAAAGGATTATTTTACCCCCTTTTCCTCCCCTAAAACGCGCTGGAAAAGTTGGGAAAGTTGTATATCAGCGTTTTGGATGCCAAAAAGGGGAGGAGGGGAATAAGGGAAAATTCCCAAAGCAAGCAAATATCACGCGTGAAGAGCGCGGGGGTCCCGCGCGGGATGCGGGGTGTTCGGGGGTGTTTGGGAATGGCAAGAGGGAAAAGGTAAATGGCAGAGGGGAAAAGAAAAAAAAAAGGGCATCATGAGAGCCGCGTCCACGGGGTTGAGCGTGAGATTTTGCGTGTGGCGATCCCTCCAAAAATCCCGAGTGTGCCTGGTGTTGGTCCGGAAAGGCGCAGGTTGGCGTGGAGAAATAAAACCCTGAATTCTGAATATTTGGAGTTTTCTGGCTGAGCGCAGTGGCAGGTTGAGATCTGGAGGGAATGGTGAATTTCGGGTGGTTTTTTTTTCTCTTTTTTTTTTGGCTGGTGGATTGTGATATTTCGGTGTTTTCCCCTGTGCCTGAGGGCAAAGTTTCTGGACGAGGAGCGCGTTTCGATGGCAAAAAAATAGCGGTGTCCCCGCTCCTTGGGACGGGAGCTGGGTCTGGATGCGAGAACCCGAACGAGAATAAAATCACATGTGATGAATTAATACGTGTTTTTTACGCATCGGCTTGAAAACATCTCGCTTTGTTGGGTCCGCTGTTGTTAAAGATGCTCTGTTTTAAGTGTGGAAAAGGCGGAAGAGTTGTTGATTTGGTTCAAAGTGATGTTGTGTGGGGTATTTTCGTCATCCTTTTACGCTGAATGCACCAGGCTGGGGGGGGAAAAAAAAACCCGTAATGAACAAGTTTATATAAAAGGATAAAGGAAGAGAAAAAAAATAAAGGGAAGAAGAAAGTCATTCACAATCCTGTAAATTAATATTTCAACAGGGACAAGGTTGATTACTGGTACATTTAACCATAATTATTTGATATTAGTGCTGTGATAATTGAATGATTTAAAGGATTCATTACATGTATGATGAGTTTGCCTTCTCTGTATTAACTATCTGCAGATTTCTTTCCCTTTCTTCTAACAGCATGTACAAGACAAACCAATATCTATTCTGTGTATATTAAGATTGATTTTATTTCTCAGCCACCACCCCCCTGGAGAGAAAGAGAAGAATCTAAACTTAATATATGTTTAGCAACCCAGAAACGACATAAAAGTTTAAAATCTACCCCCAACTGTTTTTTAATTATGATATTAGATCGGGGAAGAGGGACGGTGGGAATTTATCGCGCCGGCTATTTTCGTATGGATGTGCCTGGGTTTTTTTTTTAATGTAAAAACATGGGTAGTCAAAAGGACACCATGCTGTTCCCCCTCGTCTTCCTCCGTGCAATATTTTCTCGCTCCTGCTCGTGCATTTTCTGACGGCCTTATCGGGGTAAAATATTAACGATATTACCACACGCCGGGTTGCATCTTTTTTTTTTTTTTTTTCTCTCGTGGAAATCCTCCTCTCCCAGCAGGTGTAATTTTGCAGCCTGAGGGGTTCTTGGCCGCGTCTGGCTGGTGGTGGTTGCGCTTTGCCCGGGGATGAACTTTATCCTTTGCTCCCGGGGGTGGGGGAGTGGTTTTGGAGGTGGTTTTTGGGTAGTAAAATAAACCCCAAACAGACCCCGAAGCAACCGAAACGCTCCTCTGGTGTGGAGACGTCGAGTGGTGGGGTCGGGGTTGATGAACTTTCCCTTTTTTTTTGAGTTTGAAGCAGAGAAAGAACCGCACTCTGTTTGAGGGGTATCCCCCCACCCCACCCAAAGAAAATCTCTGTTTTCTCGTGTGGATTTGGGGGGAAAAAATCCCCCCGAAAGCTCAGCCCTTTTCCCTACGAGACGAAGGGGAAAAAAAACAAAACAAAACAAAACAAACTGGGCTGGTGTAAAGGGCAGGAAATGTCCCTGCCCAAGGTTGTTGTTTGGAGCTGCGGGTGTCTGGTCAGACCCCGAGTATTTACACAGGTACCGGCTCTGCGATGACCTTTACAAATAACTCCTCGGAGCGGGGCTGCGGGACGAGACAGAAGACTTGAGGGAGTGGGGAGGTTGGGGGGGTCGCCCGAATAACCTGTTTTAAGCCGTATTTGTGGGAGACAGAGGCAGGTTTAAGACCGAGCTGATCTCCTGGAGGAGATTTGCACCAGGCCAGAGATATTGCGGCGCAGACTGGGCTGGAATCCATCGCCTCAAGCGGCAACCTTCATCCCTCCGCCCTCCTTCCTTCCTCCCCTCCTTTCCCCCCCCACCAAGACATTTCTGGGGGGGTTATTGTCTTATTTGAGGGCACCAGGCTCTTCCTAACACCTTGGGCTCGCTTTCGGGTGTGCAACCCGAGCGGCCGAACAATAGAATTTGCAGACACAACTTGGAGCTCGCAACTGAGAGTTATCTATGCTAATTACAGGGTGTCTGACAGAAACATAATAAATGTAAAGGGAGAAGTATAGAAATATGTTTCTTCAGGCGGTGTACACTTCGCCTCTCTGGGTTCAGGCTTGTTTCCCCGCTCGTCTTTTAATTTACTTCTCTGGTGAAGGTTTTTTTTTCCCCTTCCCTTGACCTGCGTTTCGTCTCACACCCAAAACCCAGAAAACCTGGAGAGCAGCGGGGAGAGGAGCTTGAATTTTCCGCGCCTCCCCGGCCGCTGCAGACGAGCTGCTGGGCTTTTTTGGGAACATCTGCAGGAGGCTTCGTCTGGCGGAGACCTGAAATTTTGGAAAAGGAGACCATAACACACTTAAAGAAATTGTTCTTAGCTTTAATTGCACCTCGGAATTTATTGTCTATTAGCTGTACCTCCAACGCTGGAGAGACAGGAATTCTTAGCAACAAACAGAGGGGGAGTAATGCGTGTGTTTTGGTGGGGGGGGGGGGAGAGAAGCACATAAGCAGGTAAAAAACTCCTGCAGTGTCATTTTTCAGCGGAAAACTGGTTTTCTTTACCTTGGCTGTGCCTCCCACATTGGCTCAGGTTGGCGTTTTCACGTTGATATCAAGCGATGCGCGGTCAATTGTTGTCCCGGGGAGATTTTTCTACATGCCAAAGTCTTTAAGGAGCCCGAATAAATATGATTTTCCAGCAGCCAAAGGATTTTGCGAGGGAGGGGAAGGCGAAGCCTCTTGCCTGCAACCGCGCTGCTGCGAGATTCGCGGGCGGTATTTGGCCTGAAATTAATCTTTCCCCGTCTTTATTTACTCTAAGAGACAATCCTGGAATAATCACAGGCATCTGGGGGGGGATCAGGAAATATTTTGCAGCCTCTTCAGAGACTCTGCTTTCGGAGCCATTCAATCCATTGTGTACAATTTTTTTTTCCCTTCTTTTTTTTTTTTTTTTTTCCCGAGGAAAAAGGAGGGGTGAAGAAGGAACAAAAGGAAGCGAGAAAGAACTTGGGCCGGCAAAAAGAGACGAGGAGGAAGGGAAAATGGAAAGGGACAAAGAAAGGGAGGGAAAAGGGGAACTTTATTCGCGGGTGAAGAAGGTTGGAAACGCGGGCGGGAGTGGGAGCTGGAGCTGCTGGAAGGGGTTTTTTTTTTCGCTTGGCTTCTGGAGAGAGACGGAGGCAGCACCGCCCTTGCCCGCTCCTCCAGAGCAGGGCTGGAGGTGTGCGCGGGGCGGGGGGGGGAGGGAAAGGAGAGGAGAAAACGCCGATTTCTTCTTTAATCCGACCTTGACAGTGTTGATTGAACCGCGGGACAACGCCGAGGGGTTTGGGGTGGGGTTTTTTTTTCCCCCGCGGTTCTCGGGGCGAGGAAGGGTTGGGAGGGGGGAAGGGATGTCCCCCCTTCACCCCCGGGGGGTGCGGGGAGCTCCGGACCCCTCAGCCTTGGGGTGCCCCGCTCCGGAGGGAGCTGCCAGAGGGGCCGGGGCCTGGAGCTGCGGTGGGGAAAAGGAGAAATCTTCCCTATCCCCCACCCCTAGATGCCGTGGACCTTCAGATCGCCCTTGCCTGGCCACCGCTTTCTGCGAAAAAAAATGAGAATTAAAGAGCGAGAAAATACTCCAGAAAGCAGCGTCAGGCTGCCCAATAGTGGGTTTTTTGTCTTTTATTTTCCTCCCTCTTCTGTCTTTTTTCCCCCCTCTTCTTATTTTTCCTTTTTTCTTCGTATTTTTTTTCTTTTTATTAGCGTTATTTTTTTTTTTTTGTTGTCTCCTCTCCTTCCAATCAGGGGAGAATTTCTCAAAGCGAAAGCAAAAGACTTGGAAGTGCAGGGAAAGAGGTTGGACAGGGAAGGGAGGCAGCTCGGACTGAGCACACAGAGCACTTGCAGGGACAAGGGCGACCATGGGCAGCGTTTCGCTCCGAAAAAGGTGTCAGAAGTCAACCAGGCAGGACAGTGCTCAGACAAAGGCTTTATTTTCTGTAACCTCCTAATTTACCACCCTGATTTCTTCCTTTTCTTTGCCTTTTTTTTTTTAATTTTTAATTTATTTTTTTTAGTATATTTTTTATGATTATTATTTATTGTGACAATTCTTTTTTTTTTTTTTTTCTCTTCGTCGGGAAATAATAAATCTAAATACTCCTCCAGCTCGTGGGCTACCAGGGTTAGTCTCGCTCGGTGCAGTTAAGTTTCTTTTCCCCCCTCCCTGCCTTTCCCCCGGCACATTCAAAAGGGGAGGTGAGAGGAAACGCTCTGAGTCTGCCCGGGAGGGATGCGAGAGTTTCACCAGCGTTTCCGAAGAGGTAAATCTCCCGTTAAACGAGTCCCGAAGCTGCCGTGGAGAGGGCGCAGAAAAGCTGCGAGACAACCTTGTAGCTGCCGAATTCAATAGCGAGGCGTGTTCCACAATTCCAGTCGGGATATCGGCGCGGAGACGCCGCGACAGAAAAGAAGAATATTTTCCAGGATATCGCTCTCTTTGAGAGGGCTTGCTCCACATAACTTTGCCTTCATCCATGGGGATGGTTTCACGTCGAGATAAGCGTGAAAGGACAATATTTTATGGGGGAGGGGGGAAAGAGGGGGTGTTTCCACATCGCGTTAAATTTTATGGGGGTTCACGCCGCCTCACCGGGGGGGGGGAATCCTGCAGCGAAACGCGGGGGGAAAACGTTGTCTTTGAGCCGCGTCTCGAGCCTCAAAACCCGTGGCTTTGGTCTCAACCCGTGGCTTGAAGTCTTGAGCCGCGTCTTTCCTGGGGGCTTTAAGGTGAAGTGGCTCCATCTCCGCTTTTGTGCTGCTCAATTCGCAGCCGCCCCTGAGTAAAGGGGGTTAGTTCTGATTTTTTTTTTTGATTTCCCATCCCACGATAGCACCGGGGGGGAGGTTGTGGATAATTCCGTGTGCTGCAGGTTTCCCTGCAAATGAAAGAAATTCTTGGCCAGATAACGTTTTGCCTTTGTGTGACACCAAACACACCCCATCCACGACTAATTTGGTGACCTTGCCTGCCCGCCTTAAGGTTACAAAAAAAAAAAAAAAACAAAACTGCCGCTACTTTATTAGGGCTGCGTGGCTTCCATAATTTCTGCCCGTCCTGCGGTTCGTCTGTGGTGCATCCTGACATTATTGCGACATTTTTCTGGTTTAACCTCCCCACTGCTCGCCAGTGCTTCTCTCCCTCTGCGTGCTCAGCCCTTCCTTTCTCCCTCTCTCTCTTTCTCTCTCCTTCTCTGCCTCTTTTTTTCTTTCTCCTCTTTCTGCTGGTCCAGACAACCCCTGCTTTTGTGAGGATTCCCTTTAAAATATCCCCCCAAAGTGGAAAAGCCAGGCAGCTTTTTTTTCCCCCCTCTCCACACGTCACAGCCCACTCGATCAGCAGCCCCGCAGAGCGAGTGTTTTTAAAATGGGAATAGATAAAAGAATGATGAGTGTATATATAGATATTAATATTATATATTTATTTCCCCCCCCCCTCGCGAACATAAAAATAACCGTCATTGGAGACCGGTGATTGACAGATAAATTGGTCTCGATAAAGGCCAAAGAAGACATCCTGCTCCTGCAGGAATATTTCCCTTTAAGGGCTCACATAAAGCAGGGGACTTAAAACGGAGTGAGGAATAAATTCTGAAGTGGTGGTGGTGGTGGGGCGAGGGGGGAAGAGCGAGTCGATGTCTTTTCGAATTTGGAAAATCCGGAGTCCCTTGACAAACACGTCTCGTCATATTTTTATTTTAAAGCCCTTGCCTGTTGGTGTTTTTTTTTTTTTTTTCCGAGAGGGAAATCCTGCTTCTCCCAGCAGCGAGGGCAACCCTGAGCATCCATTTCTTTTACTTGCTCGAGCTCTGCGGGTTGAGGGGCAGATTTTACCCCTGCTCAGCTGAGGGGGTGAGTTTGGAGGGGCTGGAGAAGGGAATGGGGGGGGATGTGTGTGTGTTGTGTTCTCCTGGCAGCACCACCCTTTTATTTTTACCCTGTTTTTCCTCCAATCTACCTCAATCCCTTTCCTCCTCTTCCTGCTCGCGTTTCTCGTGCAACTTCAAAAAAAAAAAAAAATAAACCACACAAAACCCACCGAAACAACACAACAAACCCCAAAGAAACGGATGAGAATTGCAAAGGTTTGTGCCGTGTCGGTCCCTGGGACCTGTCCGGGCTGTGCAGGGTGACTGTCACTGGTGACACCGCATCACTGGGGACACCCTGCCCACCCCCTGCCCACCCTCAGGAGCTCCCATCGCCTTCGGAGCCCTCACTTTTGCCTCCTTCTTTCCGATTTTTTGACCATTTCCCTGCACGTCCTCTCAGCTTTAAGGAACCCGAGGTGATGGAGAGCCCAGAGAAGCCTTGGAGAGCCCAGGGAAGCCTATTTTTTGGGGGGGGAAGAAGTGGTTCTGCTTCTAAATAAATATATAAATAAATAAATAAATAATCGTGAGAGGTTATTTTTCTGTTAGAGATTTTAATTTATTTTTTTTTCCCGCCCAAGAAATCGCCTAAGTCCCTTCTTTGGAGACTCCAATGGGCGTGAGCTATTTACCTACCTGTCTTTCCTTACAAAGGAAAGGTTATTCTCTCAAAATGCAGGCAGGCTACCACCGATTTTTTTTTTTAACGCTCCCAACTTCTTCCCTCGATTTGGTGGGGGGGAAAAAAAAAAAAAAAAAAAAGAGAGAGAGAGAGAAAGAAAAGTTTCCAGGCGTTACTCAAAAAATAATAATAAAAAAGAAAAATAGGGAAAAAAAAAAGAAAGATCATGTGCCCAACACACATTGTTGCTTCCTCCTGATGATACCAAAAAGCCTCTCTCATCCCCCTCAGCTCGAGAGCTGAAACCCAGTCCTACGGTTTTATTTAATGAACGACACATTTATGAACAATCAAATGATCCTCGTAAAAATTTTATTGAAGGACATAAAAACATCCACGACTACCCGGCGGATAACGCAGCCTTTCAGTGCAAAAGCTCAGGCTTTTTTCTTTTTTTTTCCCTTTTTTTTTTTTTTTTTTTGGGGGGGTGTATTATTATCCTTCCCCCTCCTCTTTTTAAAGACGCTCCTCATCTTATAGATAGATAAAGAGATATTTATATATTTTTCCCCCTTCTTCCTAAAGATACTTCTTTCTTAAAAGCAGGACGAGATGCGCCTGTGCCCCACAGTCCTCTGAGCTGCTGAGCAGCCTGACGAGGAGACAGCGCTGCAAAAGATGACAAAAGCCCCTTTGCTTTTAGGCTCCGAGCTTCTTCTCCCCCCACCCTCCCTCCGCTCTCCCCTCCCCTCCCCAGCTCCTTCCTCCGGGTGGGGATCCCACCTCCACCGCACTTCTCCCCTCTCCCCTTCTCACCGATATTCAATTTAATGTATCCATTAGAGGCTGGGAGCTGCAGGAGGAAAGGACAGAGATAAATTACGTCAAGAAATAGTTCCTGGGCTACCTTCCACAATTACCTTCCACCTTCTCTTAGCATCAGCGTAAATGTCCCCCCTCCCAGCCCGCGGGCTGAGCATCCCCCCGGCCGCGGAGCAGCCGAGCATCCCTCCTCCTCCTCCCCATCTCCGCCCCGTTTTCCAGCGGTTTTAGGGAAAAGCCGGGTGGCGTTATTAGATTAAGTGGAGAAGGAGGAAAAAAAAAAAAAAAAAAAAAAAAGGATAGGGGAAGGGGAAGAAAAAAAAAAAAAAAAAAAAAAAAAGAAGCCCTGCGGATTGATCCAGGCGATATTTTTGGGTAAATACAATCACGTGAGGGCGGCAGCCAATGGAACAGTGGGAAAGGCTGAAAAAATAATTACCTGCCCTGATTGTTCTATGAGCAGATAAAAAGTACACATACAGTTCATACAATAATCTTATGAATGTAAAAGAGGGGGGAACCATGTCGGCTTCTGGCCCCATAAGCAACTACTATGTTGACTCCCTGATAAGCCACGAGAACGAAGAGCTCTTGGCCTCCAGGTTCCCCGGCTCCGCCGCCCACCCGGCTGCCGCCCGACCGTCAGGATTAGTCCCGGACTGTGCCGACTTTCCGTCCTGCAGTTTCGCCCCCAAGCCGGCCGTTTTCACCACCTCCTGGGCTCCCGTGCACTCCCAGTCCTCCGTGGGCTACCACCCCTACGCTCCCCAGGCGCCCGTGGGGGCCGAGCCCAGGTACATGCGGACTTGGCTGGAGCCCCTGGCCGGGGCCGTCTCCTTCCCGGCCTTCGCCCCCGGGGCTCGCCCCTACGGCCTCAAACCCGACGCCTTCGGCGGCCGACGGGCCGATTGCGGCCCCGCCGACGGCCGCGGCTACGCGGACTACATGTACGGGGCTCCCGGGGAGCTGAGAGACAGAGCCGCGCAGACAATTCCTTCCCCGGAGTCCGAAGCCATCGCTTCCAGCAAACACAAAGAAGAAAAGCACGAATTAGACCCTAGTAAGTCGAAGTCATTCTTGTTTACGACCGGGGAAGGCATTACGGCTTCCAGGACCCTACTCAATAAAATGAAATTACCTTAGAGAGAGAGGGAGAGAGCCCGACCCTAAAACTCCAGATATGCAGGAAGATCTTGGGGTTTGAGCGAGTCCGACTAGCAGAGCCGGAGAGAGAATCTCTGGACTTTGTTTCGGGCTCTTTAGGATTTTTTTCCTTTATTTTCCCTTTTTATTATTATTATTTATTTATCCTCCCTTCTTTTTTTTTTTTTAATTTTCTCTTTTTTTTTCTTTTTTTTTTTGTTCTTTCCAGTGGGGGGGCTGTTGGCTGCTTTGATCAAATATTCATCACCTTCCACCGGGGGGAATTAAAAAAAAAACACACCCCAACAACTAATAGAGAAAGAGAGTGCGTGTGTGAGAGGGAGAGAGAGGGGGGTAGGCAAGAGGGAGAAACCCCTTTGCTTTAAAATATTTCCACTTTCAAAGGACAAGGAAGAGTTGTAGATGGCTGGAAGTGAACGTACTGATGTGGGGTGGTTTGTTTTGTGGGGTTTTTTTTTTAGGGAGGGGAAGGAAATATCTCTGGATAAACGCAGGGGTGTCTCTTTTATCTATTTTAAAAATCAATAAAAGCTCCACCGGCGCAATTATTCATAAAATGCTCCTTACACGTGGGAATAAAGGAGAAGGTGGGTGCCCTGGGCGGGGGGCCGGGGGTGCAGGGGAGTAGGAAGGAGGAAAATTGGAATTGTAAAGGCATAAAACTGAGTGTGTGGAGGCAGCTGAGGGCAGAAGGCGGCGAGCGCAGGACATTGGACCATACACTTGAAGAAACATCTCCTGCAGCCCAAGTGAGAGAGGGAAGGGGGGAGAACTTAAAAAAAAAAAGAAAGAAAACCACCCAAAGAAACAAAAAAAAACCACCCCAAAATACCCAACCCGGCCATCAGGGAAACCTCGTAGGGAAAGGAATCAGGTAACCACCATCACCACCACCATCACCCTCCCCATCACCCTCAGCACCCCAACCCCGCAGAAGGGACCAATCCTGGCTGGGGGTGGCTGCGGGAAGGGGGTCCAAAACCGCAGCCAAACCACCCCCTTTTTCCCTCCTCAGGAAAGAGGAGAGAGGAGCTGAGCATCCACCCGGGGATGCAGGGACAGGGGGAAGATGCTGCGGGAGCGCGTCCCGCACACCCCGCCTGGCTCTGCCGGGACCCCCCCGCACATCCCCGGCCTAAGATGCGGGTGATTTCCGAGCCCTAAAGCTGCGGGACAGCCCCGGGAGCATCTTTGGTGCCTCGATATCTCGCTCTCGGTCTCCGCAGAGGCGCTGCCTCCTCTATTTAATGACAGGCGGGTTGGTGCCAGGCACCCTCGTGGTAAAAATAAGTCGAGGAATCGGGGGGTGAAAATCTCCTTTCAGCTGCCTGGAAGGGGGTTAAGGGGGATAAAACTGCTCCCCCTGACCCAGCGGGGCCGCGGTAGGAAAGGGAAAGGTCCTTTAGGGCAAGGGGGAAAAGAAAAAAATAAAACACCCCCCAAAAAATACAACCCACAACACCCCAATTTCTTGGAACCAGTGGGACGTCTCGCGTGTCATCCTTAAGATATTAAAAAAACAAACGCCGCTTTCCAGGTCTGGGAAGGCTTCTAGGGAAAAGTATTGGAGAGCTGAGGTTGTAAAAAAAGAGTTTATGGGCCTATGAAATGGTGGGAATTTTGACTTTTTATGACTATGTTCTTAGATTACTTGCTAGTGGCAGTCATGTGGATAATTATTATTTTAAACCCATTGCTAGAGTTTTATTTACTGAAACTTTTATGTGAGAACAGCGGCAAAAGAGAGGGGGAAAAAAAAAAAAAAAAAAGGAAATGACCCCTCCAAAATAAACAGATTAAACTCTTCTGAAGGTCACTTAAAATATTTAGGTAAGATCTGCTAATTAAACAGGTTTCTGTCCATAGATACACCAGGGCGTGGAGGGGGAGGGAGGGAAGAAAGGCCAGCTGTATACATTGATTTTTTTATTTTTTTTTTTACTAACACCCCCCCTAGAAAAAAAAATATATAAAAAATATCTTCTTTCTCAGACAATCCCGTCGCAAATTGGATTCATGCGCGCTCCACGAGGAAGAAAAGATGTCCTTACACAAAGTATCAGACCCTGGAACTGGAAAAAGAGTTTTTATTCAATATGTACCTTACACGGGACCGGAGGTACGAAGTAGCCAGAGTCCTTAATCTCACTGAACGCCAAGTCAAAATCTGGTTTCAGAACAGGCGAATGAAAATGAAGAAAATGAATAAAGAAAAAACCGATAAAGAACAGCAATAAAGTTGGCAAAGTCCAGTCGTTGAGAAGCGAGGGTGGAGAGAAAAAAAAAAAAAGAAAAAAAGAAAAAAGAAAAAAAAAAGGAAAAAAAAAGAGGAAAAAAAAAAAGAGGCTGTTTTTGGGGGTTGAAATGTTTCTGACTTTGAATGTGCGGATGAATGTTTAGCATTAGAGGCAAACACAGCAAGCGTTTGGGGACACGAGTCTTTTCTAAAATGCAACTAAATAAAAGAAAGATGTTCGGGGGGTTTGTTTTCTCTTCCTTTCTTCTGCCTGGGTTTTTGTCCTCGGAAAACAAACACGAGAAGTACTTGAATTTTTTTTAATTATTATTATTATTAGTATTTTATTTCATAAATTAAACTTATCCAGTATTTTTAATTTTTTTTTTTTTTGGAATCCCGCGAGCTCGTGAGCGAATATTTTCTACAAAAGAGAGAAAAAAAAAAGACAAAAAAAGGAGAAAATAATAAGAAAAAAAAAAAAAAGGACTGAAGGGATTATGGCTCGATGATGTTCTGTCATGGTGTTGAACGTTTCTGCTGTACTTATTTGTGTATTTTATTCTCGTCTCAGAACCGTTCTGTAATATTGTTATGTTCGCTATTGTAGAGCAGCTCTATGTAAATATATAAAAAAAACCAACACAACAACGGGGAAACAACAAAAAAAAAAAGAAAAAAAAAGGACAAAAATCATCATGTAGATGTCTTTTTTTTTTCTTTAAGCCTTTTACAGAGGAGCAGCCCCCGGGGCTTGGCCCGCCGGTGCCGGTGCCGGTGCCTCGCCGGGGGGACGGAGCATCCCCCGCCGCCGGAGGAGAGCGGAGATTTCTGCTTTTCCTTCGCCAGCACTTTTTTTTCCTCCCCCCCCCCGCCCCTTCCACCATCCCATTCCAAAGTACCGTAATAAAAAAGAAAAAAAAAAAAAAAAAAAAGGCGCTGAGGTAAGGGTTATGCGTGCCATCAATTTTTTTAGATTGGGATAATTAATTGTACTAATTTACGACCGCAGGCAATCGAAGGATATGTAAAGGGGAAAAAAAAAAAAAAAAAAAAAGGCTAAATATGGATGCTGGGGGAGAAGAGAGAGAGAGGAGATGGTAAAAAAAAAGGCAGCTTCTCCTCTTGCCTTATCGAGGAGGGGGGGGTTCTCCAAACCTTGTTGGAAGCGTGGAGAAGGGGGGTAAAAAAACCCCCCCAGAAATAGAAATGTCTGTGTTGGGGAAAGGGACGCGGGGAGAGCGAGGAAGGACGAAGAAAGAAAGACGCGGTGGCGAATTTTGAGGGCTGAAAGGCCGCAAAAATTAAAGCAGACACGCAAATCCCCCCCCTCCACCCCCTCCCCTTCCTTCGCTTTGCACGGGGGAGATTATAGAATATAAAAAAATGGGAGGGGGGAGAGGGTTGATGGCTGAGAAAAGGTCAAACCAACCCCTCCAACCTCCCCGGTTCTGCCAAAGGTTGGGGCTGCAGAGGCGAGAAAATCCCCTGCCCAAAGCTCCTGGAGCCGGGACCATCCCCGGCCCCTTCCCTGGGCGCTTCCCAGGCTGCTGAAGGGGAAAACAAGGGGCAGGAGATTGTATAAAAAACGAGCAGCGAGGGATGTTTAATCATAAAAACTTGTTAGAGGTCCCCTTTCTTTAATGAAATGAGTGGGGCAGCGTTTTAATCTTTCTAATCAGAACCAGACCGGGCGGGTGAAAATGCGTTTTTGTCGCCCTCGTCCCGGTTCCTCCGAAATAAAAAAAAAAAATAAAAAAAAAAAAATCTGGAAGCGATTTACTTCTGCTGATCTCGTAAAATATCGCTCTTTAATATTTCTTGCTGCGGCGTTTGGAGGTTTCTTCTCCTTCCCCCTCCCTTGATTTGCGTCCTCGCTCTCGCAGAAGGGGGGGATCTTTTATTTTTTGTCACCGGAGGGGGACAAGGAGCACCCGCGGTCTATCAGCGGACACATCCCCGGAGCAGGGGTGGTGAAAACCAGAAATAAACCAAACCAAAACAAAAAAAAAAAGCCCTTTTACAATCCCAGTTTTGTGTTAGGAGGAAAAAAAAACCAACAACAAACCCAACCTTAACGAGCGCAATGAAATGGTCAGGTTAGAAAACATTTTAGAGGAGAGGAAGATTTATGGACAGGAAAAAAAAAAAAAAAGAAGAAAAATAAAAAATAAAGGAGAAGGGGGAAGCCTTTCCACGTATGTCATGCCGATTTATATATTTTTAATTATTATTATTGCTGTTATTGTTATTATTTTCTTTCCCTGCTGTCTCTTTCTCTGCCTTCCTTCATCCTGCCTCAAATAAAGAATCAAATCCTGAGTTGGGCGGGGGTGGGGTGGTCTGGGCAGCACGTCCTCTTGGCGAGAGGGGCGAAATCACCCCAGGTTTTATCATCATTAATTAAGAGAGAGACAGAGAGAATGAGGGGTGGGGGGGTGGAAATAATCCCCGCCGTAATTTGGACAGGACTCGGGGAGGCACTTTCGGACCCGTCTCTCTGGAGGGGCTTGTCAGGAGCGTTTAGCGATGCTGAAAAGACGTGATGTATGGAAGTTCATTTCGTGTGTGTCCCCCCCCCACCTCTTTCATTCAGGATCTCATTTCCAGTTGCGATCCCTCCCCCCAGTTCCCCCTCCTTCCTCTCCCTCCCTGCCGCAGTCACCCCTCCGGCCAGACCCCCCGTTCGGAGCCGGCGGGCAGCGCAGGAGATGCCCTTTGTCTCCTCCACCGGAGCTTTTCTTTTGTTGCCGCTGGCTCGGGTTGGGTTAAAATCCTGCCGCAGTTTTAGTTCATGTGCAAGGCCCCCGGTACCCTCAAACCACCCCCTCCCCTCTTTTTCACATCCCCCGACACCCCCGCCCTCTCCCACTCCCCCCTCGTCCCCGGTGAAGGGTTACACGAGTTATAAAATGCCATTTGGCCCTGCTGGGAGGCTGCGCTGGTGCGGTTGGGCCGTTTAAAATCGCTCCTCCGCCGGCAGCCGGCGGTGAAAAAGCACCAAAAAAAAAAAAAAAAATTAAAATTTAAAAAAAAAAAAATTTAAAAAAAAAAAATCCACCCCGGCAACGCAACGAAAACACCCCAGCGTGACTCAAAATAAAGAATCATTTCCAAAAAATAAAATAAATATATATATATATATATACACATAAAAGCAAACGCGGCTCCGGCCCCCAGCAGCACGCCCTGTGGCCAGCCTTTTCCCCCGGATTAATGTATCAAAATGCTGCGATTTCGGCATTCTTTGACATATGGCGCGTGTGTGCAGTCGCATACTGATACAGCTATTGTGTGTGTGTGCCGGCGCTTGTGAACATGCACATGTCTCTCTCTCTATTGCCCCGGGGAGAGAGATGCGCTCAGAGCTCCTGAAAACACAAGGGTAAAAAATACAGAAACCAGCAAAAAAATTTATAAATATATATATATATCTAAATACCAAGACACGGTTATATTTTTGGGGTGTTTCTCTTTTTTTTTTTTTTAAATTTATTTTTTGGTGGGCTTGGTTTCAAATCTGCCCCTTTTGTAAAGGACCCCCTCCAGCTGTCCATAGGTACATTTCCGCAGCCAAAAAAATGCCACTTTTACAACTCTGTTTGTCTCCCTGCTATGCGGGGCTGAATAGGGGCGAACAAAACAGGACCCTAGATCTGGCTAGACGTCTGGCTTTAATTGCTTTATGGTTTAAATAAGGTGGGTGCTCTTCTCTTTGAAACCGGATTATTGGAATGTTTTGTCTACAAGCTACAAACAACAGACCCCCCTCGGATGAGGGGAGGGAGGGGAAGGATGGGGAAAAAGGAAAGGGGGGGGGGGCTTGGAAAAAGAGAAAATCAAACCCCAAGTCGAAGCTAAAACTGATAAAAGCGGGAGGTGAAAAGGGGGGGTGGGTGGCGGTGGCACATCTGGTGGGTTTATTCTGTCCTGCGTGCGTGTGCTGAGGGCTTTTTCTGGTTCGGTTTTGGTTTTTTCCTTGTTTTTAGGGGTGAGAAAAAAAGGGGGGGAAAAAGGCTGGAAAAACGGGGGGAAAATTAAAAAAAAAATTAAAAATTTTTTTAAAAAGGAGAGAAAACGAGGCAGGAGAGAGAAAAAATTAAATAAAGGACTTTTTTTAATAATGAAAATATCCTTTAGATAAAAAGGGGGTCGTATAAAGGAGGGGGTGCGGAAGGTTGGGTCGGAGCCCCCACCCACCCACCCCAAAGCCCCTCCGTGGGCGCTGCGCCCCCGCGGCCGCGAGATGGCGCTGTTGGCCCAGGGTTCGCGCGGGGCGCGCGCGGGGCCCTCGAGTGTCCCCCCACCCCCCAACCCACCCACCCAAAAACCCACCCCCACCACGGCACCCTCCACTCCAGCTCGGGGAGCACGAACTGCCCTCCTTCACCCCCATGAAAATTGCTTTTTTTTCCCCCTCCCTGTATTTTCTCCCCCTTCCCCCTATTTTTTTCCCTGTATATTTTTCCCCCCCTCCTGTATTTTTTTTCCTCCTCCCCGTATTTTTTTTCTCCCCTCGCTCTGAGCACGAAAAGGAGTGGAAGGGGGAGATGTGAAAATGCAGAAATCACCCCGTAATGAAGCGGTTGTGGGGTTGCTTTCTCTGCATTTTTGGTTGGGGTTTTTTTTGTTGCTATCGGGGATTTTTTTTCTCCCCCAAGCTTTCCTCTTTATTTACGCCCCTCACGTCTCTCACCAAAGACTCCTCGTTTTGGGGTGGGGAAGGAGGGAATGACACGTTTGGTTGTGGTTTTTTTTTAACAGTGAAGGTCAGGGCAAAGGGGAAGGAGGGCGGGGGGGGGTGGGGGGCACAAAATAACCTACAATGAAACACCTAAAAGTACAATAAACCCCCCCTGAAAAAAGCTGCACATGCACCCACCAGAGACATCACCCCCCTGTACCCAACCCCACATCCCAACCCGGCCAAACCAGGGAAGACAAAGAGCAGCACCTTCCCCAGACACACCAAACGTCAAGATATTTCCCTTAAAAAGAAGCAGGGATTGCTTTATATCTCATTTTCCTTGAAATTCTGGCAAGGGATTGGGGGGGGGGTGGTGTGTCTGGTGGGGTTTTGACACTGCAAACAAACATTTCTGCCCTGCCCGGGGGAGGGTTTGGAAAGACTCGCTCTGCACCTTTGCCCGCTGCATCCAAAGGGATAAACCCTGTTAAAATCGCGGGGGTTCTTCCCAAACCCACCCCCGAACTGGCCAGATCTGACTAAAACTTCATTCTTTATTTATTTATTTATTTTATTATCTCCCCCCCCTTCACTTTGCAGCGGGATTTTAAAAATAGAAATGTTATTGATTAGAGAGGAAAAACGGTCACCTCGACATTCGCTGTTAATTAAGGAGCATCTGTCCCTACTTGCTCTTTCCTTCGTTTTTTTTGGGGGCGGATGTTTTTTATCCTAGGGAAGGTGGAATTTGGGGCCAGGTGGGTGAATTCTGTAAAAAAAAAGCGGTTATTGCGGCATCCTTGAGGTTATTCGTGTATTAAGGTTATTTCTTCACAGTAAAGGTGGTTTGGTGATTAAAAAAAAAATTTGCTTTCACGCTAAGAGGTGGATAAAAATCACTGTTTTCCCTGCATAGTTCATTGTCTGCTACAAGGAGGAATAACCTCCCCTCCTCCCTCCCAGCTCCCATTTCTAAATGGAAAAATACCCCCACGATTTCGGGAAAATCTAATAAAGGTGGGACCGGGGTGGCTACTGGGACTTTTCCTCTTCTTGGGAAGGCGTCTGCAAAAAAAACCCAAAACACCCAAACAAAAACCCAAAATAAATTCGAACCCTCAGTTTCAACCTCACCAGAGAGGTTCGAGCCGCGAAAAACCCGAGAATGTGACCTTTGCTGGGCAGGAGAACAAAAAAAAAGCCTCAAACCAGCTTGGCGAGCGAAGCTAAGGCGGTGTTTTTCTCCCTGCACACCGGTCAGAGTCACCCAGGGCTCTGCTGAAAATAATTAAGCTCCTTTTCCCTTTTTTTCCCCTTTTTTTAATATTTTTTTATTTTCTTTTTGTGGAAGGATTTGAAGGGTTGTGGACTTTGGGAGGGAACACGGGGTGTTTAGTGGGGTCGATGTGGGTTTTTTGCGGCTCTGCAGCGAGCATCTCCCCTCGAAGCGTGTCCTCCTCTCCCTCTCCTCCCCCCCAAAAACTAAATGAACAAGAATCCCGCTGGTTTGGATGTGATTTTCTTGTGTTGTTGTTGTTGGGTTTGGTGTGGTTTTGCTTTTTAACGAGCTCGGTTCCTCCACGCAGTCGTAAAAATGAAGTGTCCGAAGTGAAAGGTTGCAGGGAACGGTCACTTCGAGCCCAAAAAGTGTGTTGTGTTTTGGGGGGGTGGAACAGGGGCACAAATAAGGTTTGCAAGAGGAAAAACCGGGGAGAGGGAGGAAAAAAAATAAATCGCTATTTTGAGGAGCAAAACGACGGGGGATTAAAAGAAAAAAAAAAAAAAAAAAAAAGGTGGATGGTTATTTTTTTTTTTACAGGCACGCACAAAGGGGAGCACAGACTTTCTGGCTCACTTCGCCTCTCCTGCGTCCAATTTTAAGCAATGCTCTACTTTATTCCCTTGGAAAAGGCGCTTCCCTGTTATTTCCAGGCGTGGATTTTTTCAGCGGTCGGTTTGAAAGGAAGCAAGGAGGGAAGGGAAGGGGTGGGGGTGGGTGGGGGAATTAAAATAAAATAAATAAAATAAATAAAGTAAATAACTCCCCGTAATTTTCTGCCTTTATTTTCTCGAAAGAAGGACAGCAAAAAGGAGCAGCCAATCCATACGGAGACGTTTTCCCCTCGCCCCCCGGCTCGCTCCCGTTTTGCTTTTGTTTGCTTGTTTGATCGCGACCTTCCAGCCACCATCGCCGCCGCCACCACCACAACAACACCACCACCACCAAACGCAACCCCCCAAAACAAAAAGGGGGGGAAAAAAAAAGGGCAAAATACAGAAAGAAAACCAGAAGAAATCTGGGCTCAGCCTCTCCAGCCGCAGCAGAACCCCCTCCCCCTTTCTAACCCCCCCATCTCTAGGTGGGATCAAACCCACCCTTGGTAGAGCCCCCCCCTCCAAAGCCCCCAACACAATGACAACAACAACAACAATAACAACAACAACAACAACACCGGGGGCACCCCCGCCTCGCCCCCCTGAAGGGTGTGGGGGGTTCTGAGCGCTCAGAAGATCACATCGGGGTTTTTTTTTTGGGTGGGGGGGCACCAGGGGGTGATGGAGAGGGCAAAGGCTGAGCGGGGGGGTGAGGGGGGCTGCCTTTACCTGTTGAGATTACCTAGGCTGACCTCCCAGCGCATCAGGGAAGAGGCTGCTGCTGGGAAATTAAAAAAAAAAAAAAAAAATTAAAAAAAAAAAAAGAGATTTGGGGGGGTTTAAGGGGGTTTAGGGGGTGGATTTAATGCGCACCTTCACCCTCCTCCACTCGTTAGGTGTGGGGTGTCCCCCCTCCTTCCTCGCGTTACCTCAGGAGGGGGCTGTGCGTGTGCGTGGGGGGTGTGTGTGGTGAGCGTGTCCCACACACCACCTTTCCTCCATCACAAATCCATCCTCCCCACGCGCTCTCCCCCCCATCCCCCCAAAAAAAAAAAAAATAACCACCCCAGCGCCCCCCGCCCCCCTCAACCCGCTGTCATTCGGCTGGAGAGTCGTGGCGGAGGGATGAGAACGTCTCGCGAGTGAGGGAGGTGGGGGGAGAGGAGGGAAAGAGGAAGAGAAAAAAAAAAAAAAAGGGAAAAAAAAAAAAAAAAAGAAGGAGAAGGGAAAAAAAAAAAAAAAAGCCACACCACCGGGATTTTGAGGAATTTGCCTGTGGTGTTAAAGGGAAGGAGCAGAGTTACAGAGAAATTGAGAGAGAGAGAGAGAGAGAGAGCTCTACCTACCGACAGATTACAAGAGAAGTCAAGAGCACCGAGAACCCACCGTACAGGCACACAGAGAGAGGCACCATGAAACGCCTTTGAGATCGCGTTTGGAGAGAGAGAGAGAGGGAGAGAGAGAGAGAGAGGGGGAGAGAAAAAAAAAAAAAAAAGCCACTAAAAAAAAAGAGCAGGACTTGAGACAGTCCAGGGGACAATCTCGCGCCGCTCTAAGAATTAAAAGCGTCTTTTTTTTTTTTTTTTTTTTTTTTTTTTTTTTTTTTTTTTTTTTTTTTTTTTTTTTTTTTTTTTTTTTTTTTTTTTTTTTTTTTGTGCATGCGAGGGGGTCATGAGTTCCTACTTTGTAAATCCTCTCTTTTCCAAGTACAAAGGCGGTGAATCGCTGGAGCCAACTTACTACGACTGCAGATTTCCACAAAGTGTTAGCAGGAGCCATGCTCTGGTGTATGGTCCGGGCACTACTGCTCCCACCTTCCAGCACCCTTCCCACCACGTCCAAGAGTTTTTCCACCACGGAACCTCCAGCATCTCCAACTCTGGATACCAGCAAAACCCATGCGCCTTGGCGTGTCACGGAGACGCTTCTAAATTCTATGGATATGAAGCTCTGCCGAGGCAATCGCTTTATGGTGCTCAGCAAGAGACGACTGTTGTACAATATCCTGACTGTAAATCGTCTTCCAACAGTAACTCTAGCGAGGGACAAGGGCATTTAAATCAAAATTCGTCTCCCAGTCTCATGTTCCCATGGATGAGACCTCACGGTTAGGACCTTTTTTTCCTCCTGCTTGAATGTTTTCCTTTATTTTTTTCCTCTCTCTCTCTCTGTCTCTCTGTCTCTCTGTCTGTCTATCTGCTCTGTCTGTCTGTCTGTCTGTCTATATGTATATGTATGCATATCCAAGCACAAACATGCCTCGCTGTATAAACATGCCCATAACACACTTATGCATACATATATATATCTATATATATCTCTATATATCGACCTAAAAATATAAATATGAGAGGCGTAGCTGGGGAAAAAGAATATGGAAGGAATGAGCAGGTTTGTGCTAATGTTTCTTCTTTTTAAGGGAGACCTTTTTTAAAGCAAACAAGCCAGCAGTTGCTAGAGAGCCAGCAAGGTGATTCCCTGCAAAAGGCTTAAATCACAATAAAAGTAAAAACTTGGGTTCTTTTTTTTTTTTTTTTTTTTTTTTATGGCTTGCCTGGAGGATAGGCAATAAGATACAGCTCCCACGAGGTTGTTTGCATGTTGATAATACACCGCTCTTTAAAATGTCATAGAGCCTTTCATAACCGCTGGGAGACGAAGCCTGAAAGGTGGGAACTTGTCTTGAGTATTGCTAATACTTTACATCTGTTCCTTAAAGCCTAGAGATAAAAGTTTAGACATAAAGGAAACTTAGCTCGGAGCTATGGGGTGGGGTGGAGGAGAACAGGCTGCTGCCCTGGGTTTGAGAGGGAAAAAAAAAAAAAAAAGAAGAAGAAGAAGAAGAGGAAAGGGGGTGGGAAATTCAAAATAATTTGTGCTGAATGGAACTTTGCTCATGTGAAGTCCAGATAATTGCACAGAAAGAGAAATACTTCAAAGTACAAGTTTCCCCCCGCCTCCCTCACCCCCCCCCCATCCCCAACCTAAGGACCAAGGTTGCCCAGAAGCCTTGTTAATTCAAAACATGTGAAGGTTAGTGTGAATTTTAAGGACAATCAGAGCCCCAAAGTTTTCTTTCCTTTCCCCCTTCCCCTCCCCTCTTTTAACCCCCAGCAAAATTTAACAACCAAAACAACAAAAAAAAAAAAGGAGAAATAGAAAGGAGTTGTGGCTGATGGAGAGAGAGGATGTGGCCCAGGGGCTGGGAGAGAGAGAGGGAAACGCAGAGGAAAAAACACGTTATTTATCTAAGCTTTGACCTAGAGGTAGTCTCAAGGATGCAATCATTTCAAACTGGAACTCTCCTTTTTTTAATTCCCTCCCCCCCAAAAAATAGATTGTTTTTCTCATTAGGTGCAGGAGGAAGTGCAGAGGCTCAGCTGCACATACCTCAACCCTCCGTCTTTTTTCTTTCTCCTTTCTTATTCTTTTCCTTTTTTTCTCTTTCTTTTGGCTGTTGGCTGCAAAAAAACCGTCCACCTCGAGTTGTTTTAAAAGACAATCTGTCTGTTTGCACAGGCAAATCTGCCTCTCTTGTCTGAGCGCTGCAGACACGCAGCCCTGACCGAGAGGACGGAGGGTGGTGGTGGTGGAAGGTTTTGTTTTGGTTTGGTTTGTTTTTTTCAGGGAAAATTCAAATCCTCAGGGCGTGAATTTTAGTAAATAGGAAAGCCCCGAGCTTGTGGGGGTTTTTTTTGGGGGAGGGATATCTGGAGAGTTGGGTGTTTTGAGGGGGGAAGGAACAGAGAAAGGAAGAGAGGAGAAAGAGGGAGAGAAAGAAAGAAAGAGGGAGAAAGAAAGAAAAAGAGAGAGAAATAGAGAAAGAAAGAAAAAAAGAAAGAGAGAAAAAGAGAAAGAAAGAGAGAGAAAGAAAGACAGAGAAAGAAAGAAAGACAGACAGAAAGAAAGAAAGGAATGGGGAGAAGGAGAAAGGCTAGAGAGGTTGTTTTGGTGAACAATGCACCTTTTCACGGGAAAATGAATATATATATATATTTTTCCCTAAAAATGGAGCTACCCACCAGGACTCACCGTCCAGAATCACCTTTTGGGAAGCTGGAAGGTCTCTTTTGTGCGTGAGCTTGACACCCACCTCCCTTCCAGCCAGGGCTGAGCACTCCCTAGGAAGAGCCAGGGCAGGGCAGTGGCAGCATTAACAGCAATATCAACCCTCTGATTATTAATAATAACAACCCAGCCACCTTTAATACGCCCAGGGGTTGAAAGGGGTTTTTTTCTGTTGTTGTTATTGTTGTTGTTGTTGTTGTTTTGGAGGGGTTGGGGTGGGGTTGAGGGGGAGGCAGCAGCTTCTCTAGGAAAATTGAGGTGAGGGGGGCTGGGGAAAGGGGTGGTGATGGGGTAAGGGGGGACAGCAAAACCTCCAAAAGAGAGAGAGGGGGGGGTTAGAATTAAGAAGTTATTTGATGTTTGTGTCCTACAGCTCCCGGAAGACGCAGTGGCAGACAAACTTACAGCCGGTACCAGACCCTGGAGTTAGAAAAGGAGTTCCTCTTCAACCCGTATTTGACACGGAAGCGGCGGATTGAGGTCTCTCACGCCCTGGGACTGACCGAGAGACAAGTGAAGATCTGGTTCCAGAACCGGAGGATGAAGTGGAAAAAAGAAAACAATAAAGATAAGCTGCCGGGGGCCAGGGACGAGGAGAAAACGGAAGAAGAAGGGAATGAAGAAGAGGAAAAAGAAGAGGAGGAAAAAGAAGAAAGCAAGGACTGAGTTCTCAGCCCCTTGAAGTCTCGTTTTATGGCAGATGATAAATCGAGATGTTTACGACGGTCATTTGCTTTTATAGAGTATAGAATGGAGAGGCTCACACAGCAGTAACTACCTGTCAAACAGTTGTAGCCTTTTTTATTGTCATAGAAACTTCCCCTACTTCTTTTTTTACCCCCTTTTCTTTCCCCCAGTCTTTCCTTCTTTTTTAATAGCTGCGTTTTTAGTTCAATAAATACATAGTTGGCTCGTCTGCGAGAGCAGGGGGAGAGAGAAAGAGAAAGAGAGAGAGAGAGAGAGGAGGAGGAAAAAATAGACAAAAAAATGAACTGATCCAGCAAAGCCAAACCACCCCAAGCCCTCCAGCCTGGGAGCAAATGTCACTGCTCGTCCCCTCCGCTCCCGCGGAGCTGCACACGCGGCTGGGTGCGGAATTTGTATTTATTGAAACAGCTTTGACTTTGCCTTTTTTTTTCCTTTTTTTTTTTTCCCCTTTTTATTTTTTTTTTTTTTAATTTTTCTTCCAGCTCCGCTTTTACCTCTCCCAAATGACCCCCCCCCGGGGGGAAAATGAGAGCTGGAGAGGGGGGAACATCTTCTTCTTCCAGTTTCCCCCTCCCTGTTTGTCTCTGTGCAGATCTCCCTTTCCCCCCCTCTCTCCTCGGAGGGGCCAGATAAGAAGAGGAGCTTTTTTTATTATTATTTTTTGGAGGGTGAGAATTACCTGGGAGCGCCCTCCAACTCCCCCCCCAGTGCCCCAAATCCTCCGACTCCCGTAGGATCGAGGCTTGGAGATACCTCGGAAGGCCAAAATATACCTTGATAGGCCAAAAATCCCCCCCCACCCATCATCACCACCTTCCCCTGGTTTTTGTAGGCGCTGTTTGCCCCCTTTGCCCGTGTGAGCACTCGAAATTCTTCACGTACTACCTAAAGGGAAAACCTGCAATAATTATCCAGCAGATCATCAGCGAGGGGCTGACTCACCCAGAAATTTCGCCCCAGAATTTATTTAAGAGAAGAGAAGAGAGAGAGAGAGCTGTGTTTTCGCCCTGATGCAAGCTACTAAGTAGCCAAAATAATAATAATAATAATAATAAAAATGAAACAATAATAATAATAATAATAATAAAAAAACCAACAACAACCTTGTATTGTACTTATCACTACCTATAGAAGGAGTCATGCTTTGGAAGTATTTGTAATGCGGTTTTATTGTCGTTTGTTGCTGCTTATTTTCTTGGAAATAATAATAATAAGAGTAATAAAAAAATAAAAAAAAATAATTAAAAAAAAAAATCCCAACAACTGAAACTGCCTAGTTGAGAACGCACAGTATTGTATTATTTTATTGTGCTTATAAAGTAGTGTAGAACTAAATTGCACTGAATGTATAGTTATCTATTTGTCTTGACTTATCTGTTAATGCAACATGCTCGAAACGAAAAAAAAAAAGAAAAAAAAAAGGAAAAAAAAAAACCAAACTCGTCATTTGTTTTATGTAAAAGCATAGTTCTGCGTGTTCAAACTCTGAATGTAGCAATTACAGCCAGGAAACTGAAAAAAAAAAAGAAAAAAAAAAGAAAAAAAAAGAGAAAATAAAGAAAAAATAAAATAAAAAAAAACCCCTCTTCTGGACACCGTGGATTTGTATTGTATACGTGAGACATTACGTAAATAATAATAATTATAATAACGATGATAAGAATAAGAATAAAAAAAATGGTTTTAAAAACGAACTGCGTTGCCTGCAGTGAGTGCCGTGTCTGTGTCTCGAAGCACCCGCGTCCCACGTCACCCGGAGTGGGCTCTGACCGAGACCTCACCCCTTCAGACCCTCTTTGGCACCTTCAGAACACCCGAGGATCGCCTCGATTTGGGGGGAAATCCCCAATTTTTGGCTCAAACCCCCCCAGCGGCGGAGGCGGCCGGGGCAGGGGGAGGATTCCCCCTCCTGAGCGGGGGCATTTCACAGATTTCACAACCCCCCCCCAAAAAAAAAACTCAAAATAAAACTCCTTAAACCCGGCAATGTCGCTGCTAACTGTCTGCCTGAAGCTGTAGGTCCGCCAAAAAAATGCGAATAAAATCAAATATTGCGACCATTCCGCCATTATCGAGTCTTTCTTGGCTTTTTTTTTATTTTTGGAGGGTTGGGAAATGGGGAATACGAGGTGCACGAAGGGTTTGTGCTGGGTTTTTGGCTTCTCCCAGTTGGGAAATGCCACTTGAAAGGCGTCGAAAGCTCTCCCGAGGTCCAGAAAAGCCTCTTGGGGGTGGCAGGAGAGGCGTTTTCCCAATTTTTGGGGTGCTGGCAGGGGATCCTTTGCGAGACCCTTTAGGTGTGTTCACCAAAAACCTGCCTGGGGGAAAGGACGGGAGGGGTGGGTGAGCACCGTGAAGGTTCGTGGGGGGCAACACATTCCCCCCGTGGGAAAAGAGCGAGGAGAACGCCTCAAAATTCGAGGGAGGTGGCGAGAAAGCGGAGTGTTTGCTCGGTTATTTATTTATTTGTTTGTTTGGCGACTTATTTATTTATTTACGTCTTTTTCCCCAGGCGAAAATTCCTTTTTTTTTTTAACTCTCCCCTCAGATTCCCACCTTTCCTCCCCGCGGACAGCGGTCCTAACGTAACACACCCTCTTATTTTCCTATTATTATTAATAATAATAATAATAATATGAATATTATTATTATTGCTATTTTTTACCATCGTTACAGGGGGTTCTATTTTATTCTATGTTCTCTCCGCTTCTCTTTCATTCCATTTGACCACATTTCGATCTCCTGGTGCTTTCAGATCTCCCTTCTGCTCCTCCAAAGGAGGGATAAACTCCTGAAATATTCCCCCCTTTCCTTGAACCGGGTCTATCGATCCCTAAAATCGGATTTATCTCCCTCTTCTTTCTGCTGATAAATGGACCCGAATCACCTCAGCTCGGGGATGCAGCGGGACTCGGGATGGGGTTTTTTTTTTTTGCAGGGAAAACTCCTCACCCACCGCTCCGGAGCCTCCTCCGTGGGTTTCAAACATCTTTAACCCCCCAAAAACCCCCGAGTTTAAAGGATTTAAAATGCCTCGGGGTGGGGAGGTGGGCTTGAAATCACTGGGTTCGGGGGGGGGGGGCACTGGGGAAGGGAAAGGAGTTAAAATAATTAAAAAAAAAATAATAAAATACAGGAGAAATAGCCAAGTTTTGCCCCGCGGGGAATCGGGACTCGGGTGGGCACCCGATTTTTTTTAGCCCCCTTTTTCAGCCCCGTTTTTGCAGCCCCTTCCTCTGAGACGGGGTTGGGAAAGGGGAAAAAACGAGCCCAAAAATGACATCGGAGTGGTCGCATCGGGCCGGGGGATGGGGCCGAGAGGCGGCGTGGGAGCAGCTCCCGTGGGTTCCCACTCGCGAAATGCCCCCAAAATCTCCACTCGGGGAGGTTTTCCTCGTGAAGCCGCGTTAATCTCCCCCGAAATCCACAAAACCTCAGCAATACGGTTTATTCCAGACTTTTCTAGGGCAGGCAGAGGAAGGTAGGCAGGTTTATTAGTCATAAACCAGCGGTTTATGCTTAAAAAAAAAAGCGTGTTTGTGGTTTGTTGTTTTTATTTTTCTTGGGGGATATTTATCCAGCGTTTACAACCAGGGATATTTTCTCCCTCTGCTTTGCCATCACCGGAGCGATTCTCGCTCGTCCATTCCGGAAAAAAAAAAAACAACCAGCAGAAATCGGTGAAAATAAAAATATTTGCTGTTACCTTACTTAAAAAAAATTAATATAAATATATATATATATGTATATAAAGCTTGGCATAGACAATATCCTCCCAGCGAAGGGGAGGGGAGGGAGGAGGAGGAGGAGAAAGAGAACTTATCAAAGTGTTTAAAAATAATAATAATAAAACCAGAAGAAGCTGCATCCGCACTCTATCCATCATATTTAAATCCACAAATCTAAGTAGTTTTTATCCCGACGAATCTCGCGGCGTGACATTTATCTCTCCGAAGAGTCCGGAGTTAAATTATCGAAACTACAGCCGCAGCAGTTCGTTTTGGGGGTAAATGTTTATGTTCGGTAGTCAACACGAGAGAGTCGCATCTTCAGATGACATCCAGTTATTTCTGTAATCACTCCATCATTTCAAGGGAGGGGGGAGAAAAAAAAAAAAAGAGAAGAGAAGAGACCATTTTATGGGGGAAAGTAATTTGAGGGAAGATTCGCTTCCTCGCAAAGTGGCTTATTCCGAAAATGATCATAGCTTCGGTATTACTGAAATTAGACTCATCTCCCCGCCTGAAGTAAAGAAATATCGTCCTATTCCGGGCTTTTTATTAGCCAATCAAATTTTCCTTTCCGATCTCCATTTGTGATTTGTGAAAAATATAATTCCCTCGAAAAGCTGAGTTCGAGCATATTGCTTATTTTCCCTTAATTTATTATTCTAATCACAGCCGCCGCCGCGCGATAATGCAGCCATTAGGCGACAAAATTCGTTTAGGTTTTATACTCCGAAATGGGGCGCCGGGTTCTATTTGAGAGACAACGAATTTCTCGGGCATTAAATTTTTTCTGGTTTATTTTCTTTTTTCTTTATTTTTTTTCGAGGCGAGGGGAGAGGGAGGGGGGAGGAAGATGCGCGGGGGCGGAGGTGGGGGAAACTTTGAGAGCTGGATTTGTTTTTCTTTTTTATTTAAAAAAAAAAAAGGTAATTCTGCCCCATTATTTGTTTTAGCTCGTCCTATTTTTTTTTCCCCTCTTCTCCCAGACTTACCCCCCTCAAATTCTCAGCTCTTTTATCCTCTCCCCACACGTCTCCTCCTCCCCAAAAATACCCTTTCTGATATCGGTTTTATAGAGGAGGGAGGGGAAAACGAGGGTTTCTGCAGCAAATTCTCGCCCAGGTTACTTGTTGTTTTTTTTTTTCTGCCTACCAGGATCAAAATTTCCTCTTCCCCATTATGGAATTTATTATCTTGTCTGCTGGCTGGAAAACGGGATCTCCATTGTGCTCGGCAAAAGCTGTTGTGGTCGTAGTTTCCCCCCTCGTAACTTTTAACTACCTGTTATAAAATTTATTGGTGGTTTGTAAAGTGAATAAAGTAATTTCCCCCCCCCCTTTCCCTCCCTTTTCCATCCGGTTGTATTACAACCTTTGTGTTGTTCGGGCAGCCAGACACGCAGCCAGCCAGGGGCAGGGAAAAATAAATCCGAGAGGCTGCGAGTGAGAAAACCAAACCCCCCCTTCCCCTTCCTCTCCCTCCGCACCCCCACTCGGTTGATTTTTCACCCATTAAAATTAAATTAACGCGCCGAAATAGCTGAGGGGGAGGGTGGGAGGGAAATAAATATAAAAATAAATATATAAATAAATATATAAATAAATTAAAAAGAGGGTTTTTTCCTGGTAATACGCGACCAGAGAGGAAAATGAATGAGGGAGGGGGGGAAAAGCGCCAAAATATTTGGTATTTTTAAAGGGGTTTTTGTCGGGTTTTTTTTGGTCGAAGTGCTCGCTCGGCCCTGAGAGTTGAAAATTGGGAAAAACCCCAAATAAGTGGCTGATTCTACGAGGAGAAAAGGAGCGGAAAGGCGGGGGATGGATGAGGAGGGAACCCATCTGAGCAGTGCTCGGGTTTTGCGGTCGCCTTTTTTTTTTTTTCTGGTTTTTCCCCACACACACGCAGTTGTGGTTCGTGGGGTGCCAAAGAGCAGGCCTCGACACGGCCAAAAAAATGTCCTTCCCTTCCTCAAATCCGCATTTCCCAGCCCTTTTACACGGCCCTCCCTCTGGTTGGGGAGGAGAGAGAGAAAAAGAAAATATCATAAGGCTCCAAAATAATAATAATAATATTAATAGTAATATTAATATTAATAATTCCGACTTTAAAGCGTCGCAGCCCCGACTCGGTGCGGGTAAAACAAAAGGCTGGAGGGGGGGATAAAAAAAAACAAACACCAAAAAAAAAAAAAAAGGATTGGAAGGAGAGGATTTTACCGGAGAAAAGAAATTATTGAAGTGCTTTATAAACATGTCGGGAGGTGTCCCGACAGCAAACCCCAAGAGCTGGGGGGGTTTAGGGTGTTTAATAAAAGGGACGCGAGAGTTTTTAAGTCGATAACGCGCCTTTGGCGCAAGTTTTGGGTGGAATTTGGGCTCTTTCAGGTGCCCCCTCGGGGCTGGGCTGGGTGGACTGAGATGGAGAGGGGCGAGGGGGCGACTGAGAGGGGGGGTTTAAAGGGCGAAAAGGTGTGGAAGGACGTTTGTTTCTTAATTTTTTTGAGCCTGGGAAGGTTTAATTTGCAGCTTGCGCACCCTTGGTAGGGTCTGTCTGGTGGGGAATTCCGGGGGGGGGCTCGGAAATAGCAATTTTTTTTCCCCCCTATTTTTTCCCCTCGAGTTTATTGTCCTTGACTCTTAATTAATTTTAAAATCAACACGCGTGCAGTGTTTAAAGTGGTTTTTTTGTTTTTTCCGAACCCACCGCGCTGGATTTTTTATCTCCTCTGCTCTTCCTCCTCGCTGTCCCCCCCCTCCTTCTTCCCTCCCCCCAAAATAATTACCAACGCGGAAATTAATAATAACGCTCCAAGGCCAAACCTCGAGAAACGCTGAGACGATAACGAGCATCAAATTAAAACCGAATTTACGTTTAAAAGGAGGATTAAAAAAAAAATTTCCCCCCCCCCCCGCTTTTAGATTTAACGCGGTTTTTTAAATCTTAAAAGATTTAAAAAAAAAAAAGGCGGGGGGGGGGAGACAATGAGGGGGGGAAGAAAAAAAATCCTAATATTAGAGCAGAATTGTATAAACATGGCGACAGACGAGAGCATTTGCACTCGTCACAAAAAAATGCAACGCATTCCTGGTTGTTTGCAGAAAATTTACAGCTGAGCAATAAAAGTTTACGACTGAATCACAAGTTGGATTGGCCACAGGAAGTCATGTGGACTCCATCCATGAACGTGAACTTTTTATTGTGGTTTCTCTTATGACTCTTTCGCAGTAGTCTTTCCTTTAACAGTCCAAGCAGTGCCAGGGGTAGGATGGTATTTTTGCCCCCCCCCTCCCTTAATTATTAGCGTGATGATGATGATGATGATTTTTTTTTGCTTTTTTTCGCTTCAGATTAAAAAAAAATTCTCTTTTTTTTTTTTTTTTTTTTTTTTTTTTTCCTTTTTAACCCCCCCACGCCCCCCCCCCTCTCCCTCCGTTCCTTCCCCGTCTCCTCGGGGTCGGAATTCTTGGTTGCTTTGGGCATTTTGGCATTAATGAGTTTACTGCTGCTGTCTGGTTGCCGCCTCCTATTCCCCACCCCTAGGGGCAAAACGCAATGCATTTCCTTTGCAGGATGCGATGATGAGGGGGCACGAGCAGTTGTAAATACCTTTTTTTTTTTTTTTTTTAAGCCCAAAAAAAAAAGAAAAAAACAACCCAACCCTAGAGAGACAGAGAGAGATTCCTCCTTCAGCTTCCCCCATCCTTTCCCCGAGCAGAGAAGAACTGGTTTTGCTTTTGTTTCCGTCCTTTTTTTTTTTTGAAGAGCTTTTTTTTTTTTTTTTTCCTTTTTTTTTTTTTTTTTAAATGTTTTCTGTGGAGCTGCAGCGTCAGTGGATCAGAAAGAGGGAGAGACAGAGAAAAAAAGAGAGAGAGAGAGTGAGAGAGAGGGAGAGGGGGAGACAGGAGCCTCTGGTAAGTGTTCCCTTATTGGTTAAAATGTGTAACTAATGATCCATAGCCCGGGTGTTAAGGATAATGATGCATCGTTGTGCGAGCGAGGGGTGTAGCTTGGATATGAGGGAAAAGCTGCTGCGGGGCGGCAGAAACGCAGTTAATTCGGGGTTAAAAAAAAAAAAAAAAAGGAGGAAAAAAAAATTGGGGAAAAAAAAAAAAAGAAAAAGCGCCGGATTTTTTTTTTTTTTTTTTTGCTGTTGCTGATGTCACAATTCGGGGGTGCGGGGAGGAAGGGTCGGGGGGCGCCGGGAGGTGGAAGGGTGGGGGAACGAATGGGGAGGGGGTGCGGGGCTCGTCGGTGGGAGAGAGGGGAGCAAGGTAAAAAAAAACACCAAAATTTTTTTAAAAGGTATAAATATGGGGAAAAAAATTAAGGCGAACTTTTCCTGGGAAAATAAATAAATAAGGTGCGTGTTGAGGGAGGCGCATGCGTCGAGGGGCGGCCCCGTCGCAGCGCGGGTGGGGCCGCCGAGGCTCTGGCAGTGCCATAATTAATGAGCTGAGCTGCTAATTGTGTGCGCCGGGCTTTGCACGCCCCTTCTCTTCCCCCTCCACCCCAACCCCCCAAACCCACCCTCCATCCCCCTCCCTTCATCTCCCCACTCGCGGCCTTTTCCACCCCAATCGCCCCCTTCCCACCACCCCCTCAGCATCTCGGGGGATGATAATTAATATTAAACCGATTAACGATCGACCCTTTGCGCCCCGAGGGCTCCTCTTTTCCTACGCTTTTTAAATTTTATTTTTTTTTAATTTTATTTTTGGACAAAAAAGTGAAATCCCCAATTTCTCCCTCTTTTTTTTTTCTCCAGATTCTATTGAGATTTATACGTTTTACTGAGTTTTCTGTATCCATCCCCCACCCTGCCCCCCTTCCTCGCAGAGGGACGATTGAATCCAGCTCCACGTCGTAAAAAACTAATACCAATAACAACTTCCAGGAGCGCTCTGCTTTTCCTGCCGAGTGCTCAGCGCTGGCTTTTAGATTTTTATTTGCGTGCCTCTCCCTTCACCCCCTTCCCTTTAATTCTATATATATATATTTTTTAAATTATTATTATTATTTCCACCCCCCATCCCTTTCAGCGACTTTAACTCGGGTTTTACCGGGTGAGATTTAAAGCGTGACCCTTTCCCCCCCTGTTCACCTCCCATCTACCTACCCAGCACCTTCCTCCCCACCTACCCATCCATCATCTAATCTGATCCATCTCCCTGGATCCGCCGCCGCGTGAGGAGAGATATAAATATATATAATATTCATCATGGAGTGACTTCATTTCCTCCCGAGGTTGCCTTTCTTTCCCTTCCCTTCCCTCCTCGAGTCAATCCCGGTTTAAAAAGCTGATCCTGGCGTGGTTGGAGGCTTTTTTTTTTTATTTTGCTGCCGCTGGCAACGTCGAGGGGTGGAAATATCGATATATAGGGGTGGACATTAAATAAAACAGGGAATTCAAGGGGGGATGTGGTGGCAGGGGCGATTTTCTGCTTTATTATCAGCGATTTTAGGGGTGGAAATGAAGATTTGGAGGCCGAGGTGGGAGGGGGGAATGCGCTCCTCGCTTTCTGCCTCGCTCCTCTTTTTTGTCGAATTTGTTGTTGTTGTTTCGTGGTTGTTTCGTGGCGGTTGGGAAATTAAAAAAAAAAAAAATGGCCTCCTCGAGTCTGATTTCCGAGAGGGTCGCGAGAGAAAGTGGTTTGTGGAATTCCGTGTGTGGTGCTGGTGGCGCTGTTTTATATCGAATTAAAAATAAAAAGCCTGGCAGCGGGATGGGGAGGGTGAAAGAAAATAAAAGCCAAGTTTCCCAAAGTTGGTTTCTCTTGGCTGTTGAGAAATCGGGTAAATCCTCGTGCCGGCCTTTTGGGGTCGGGAATTATCGGCCGAACAACCACCAAAAAAAAAAAAAATAAAAAATAAAAGGCCTTTCCCTTCCAAGCAAAAGGGAAATTTTGAATTTCTCTCTTTGCCGTTCCCCAGTTATTGGGATTTTCTAAGAGCCAAATAAATAGAAGGTTTGGGGAGGGAGATTAAAAAAAAAAGGGGGGGAAAGAGTCGGTTTTGCCTTCGTTTTGTTCGCTGGGAAAATCCCGTTGTGTGGAGGCTCCGCCGCCGCGAGTCGTAAAGACATTTTATGAGCAAACAATGAGTGTTTATTGGAACCACATGATTACAGAAATGGGATCTTTTATTGTTTTCAGACCCAAATCCCGTCTGCTCTCCCCCCCTTCCCCTTCCCCCCTCTACCAAGCCTTGGAAGTCCCCCCACCCCCCAAAAAAAAAAAAAATACTCCAAAATATATCGATTTTCTCCTCCGCCTTGACGAATTGTCATCCCTCAGACGCTCGGGATGCCGAGAAACATTTTTAGGATGTGGAGCTGGAATAACGGAATGATTTATATCCTCAGAGATGTGTTGTGGTTTTATTTATTTATTTATTTATTTATTTATTTGGGCCTTCTGTCTTTCTGTTATGTATTTATTTATTTATATTTAGTTTAAACCAAGGGGAAATGAATCGCTGCTCGTATCTGTAAGGTCGATTTATAGGAAAATCGCCACGTGTTAGAGACTTTCAGGAAATATCAGATTTTCCTTCGACAGCTCGGAGGGGTGGGGAGAAAAAAAACCCCCTAAAATCAAATCACGTACAGGGAGGGGTGAAAAAAAATAATGTTTCAATGGCAATTAATTTATTTCCAGCGGGTTTATTCCGAGGTGTTGGAGCATGAGACGTAAAATGCGATTGTGCAAGGAGAGGATTTACGTTTTTTATTCGAGTGCCGTACAGAGATAAACGCGGTCGATACGATCTTTCCCGCGTGGGTGTTTATCTCGGCTTCCACGAGAGCGTGTTACGGTCAAATCTATCTAAACACAGAGCAAGAACGCGTGGGTGTTTTTTTTTTTTATTATATCCCAGCTCCGCCGTGTTGTAAGAACCTGGTAAAAAAAAAACACAAACAAACACAAAAAAACCCAAATAAAACAACCCCAAAAAACCAAACCAAACCTGTAACTACAAAGGAAAAGATTAAGAAATGAGCGATTTCCCAACTGGTCGGGTGAAGGAATTTCCGTTCGGGGAAGGAATTACCCAAACCCACCAGAAATAACAGATAATATTTATATCTATATATCTATATATCTATATATCTATATATATATATATATATATATATCTGAGAGCGAGCGGTGGAGGTGGTGAAGCTCAGAACGATTTGTGATGCCAGCCCTTATATTTTTTTTTTTTTGTGGTTATTTCCGTAGTAAATGTGATTTTGTGGGCGCCGTATTTCAGCCAGGAGCTTTGTGCACCAGAGGGGTTTGTTGGGTTCTTCTATTTTAATTTATTTTATTTTATTTTTTAATTTCTTCCATTCCTCCCCCCGGGATATAAATTTGCAGAACTCGGCGTGTAAGAAATAAAAAAAAAAAAGGCCAAGGGAGATTAAAAAATTAGTCATAGAGGGGGAATAGATTTTAAAAATTAGTCATAGAGGGGGAAACACGCTTTGGGAGAAGATGATGCGTAACATCGAGGGATTAAGTGTTTTATTTTTATGGAGGAGATAGTTGGGGGTCCTGTTGCTGTTGTTGGAGGGGGTTTAATCCCCCAAAAGAACTGAAAAAAAAAAAAAAAAGGTGAAAAACCCCCTCAGTTTTTCATTGGTGGCGTTTGAGGTCAGGGGCTAAAAACGAGATGAAAATTTAAAATAAAATGAGATGAAATTTTAAATAAAATGAGATTAAATTTAAAATAACGAGGCCTTTCCCAGCCGGGATTTGAGTGAGGTGGCAACTGGGGAGTCGAAGCGTGGACTGGAGATTTGGGAATAAACACCGAGTAAATCGTGAGGAAAAAAAATGCGAGGAAGGGGATTTATTTTTTATTTTTTAAAGGAGTGGGGAGCGCGGCGTGACCTCTCCGATGGAGGGGGAGATGCTGAGGAGGAGGAGGAGGAGGAAGAAGGCGAAAAACGACCCCGTCTCTCCTTTCCTCCTTCCCCCCCCGCCCCGTTCCTCCCCAGACACAAACACAATAAAAGGGCCGAAATTCGCCGAAATTGCGGGTGTCTGGACAAAGTCTGCAGGGGACAAGGCTGCTCGGGGCGCTTTTGTCGCAGGGGGACACACCTTGGCTGTAAAAGTCTTTTGTCCCCCAGACTAAAGACCCCGCGGTTCAATAGGGGGAGGCGGGGAGAAAAAAAAATAATAAAATTAAAAAAAAAAAAAGAAGAAGAAGGAGGATGAAGGAGAGGGGGAGACTCAGCGAGTTAAAAAAATAAATAAAAAGGAGAAAAACTCCCTAAACCTAAACAACAAAATTAAACCTGTTTAAACCCCCGCTTTTTCCTAAAATCTAGAATCTTAGTAGGATTTGGGGACGGGGGGTGTTGTCCCATCAGTGGGGTCCCCCCCTCATCCCCGCCCCGCTCCGTCCTTCGGAGGGTGGAAATTTGGGCCCGTTTTTTTTTGTTTACTTGTTTTGTATACTGCCACCAAGTGACAGAAAGCCGCCAGCTTGGGCGATTTGGTGCCTTTTTAATGTGTTTTTTTTTAATTTATTTCCTTCCCCCCACCCTCTCTGTGCGTTTTCGCGGAGGGGGGGGTGGGAATCAGAGAGAACACCCCCCCCCCCTTTCCCTCGGCGTGCGAAGCTCCGAGAAAGCTTCTCCTGCCGTTCAAATAAATGAAAATAATAATAATAATAATAATAATTTTAAAAAATCGCTTTACAAAGAAGTTTTAGCAGCTTTAACACCGAGCCCCCCCCCCCCCAATTCCCCCTCCCCGCTCCCAAAACTTTCCCAAAGCCATTTGTAACTCCTCACTTTTGCACTTTCTGCTCCTTCGAGGCGGGTTTGGGATTTCTTTTTTTTATTTATTTTTTTTTTATTATTATTATTTTTTTATTTATACATCCCCTTTCCTTCCGTCTTACCGGGGTTTAAATCATCCCAATGTACGTGAACTCATAAAAATAGATAAGGCATGGCAGCTCGGGACCGGTAGTTTCCCTTCCACCCCCCTCAAATCCACCCTGAAAATATGAGCGTATTTAAGCAAATCCTGAAATATTAAATCGCTGCTCCATTAAAGGCGATGTAAAACGTATAAATTCCCCAAAGTGCTCCAAATATATAGTTTAATTCTGCCTAAGTGATCGCCCCTGAAAAAAAAAAAAAGAAAAAGAAAAAAACCCAACCAACCCAATCATTAAGGCAACTATTATTGTTTCCTGAATTATTATTTTATTTTATTTTATTTTATTTTTGTCGCCAGCCACCTACGATTAAATTTCCGCCTCGGATGGGATGAAGGATAAAAATCTCCTGCTCGTTAACGACGGAGATTTTTCACTCCCTGAATTCTCCCCGCCGAACCCAACAACAAATACCTCACCCCGGGGTTGTTTTTAATCTCGATTTTCCCCCCCCTTTACACCTCTGGACACTCGGGGCAAAAAAAAATCGCTTTTTTAATAATTTTTTTAGGATTTTTCTGCTCCCCACCAGCCCCCCCCAAAATCAAGTCTTGCCCGCGGTGGCAGTGACGTCACGCGCGCCACTGGCATCTTGTCACCTCTTTTAATTTTACGCGATTTTAGGGAAACGTTTGGGCTCCGGCCACGAAAAGAAACTCGTTTAAAAAAATAAATAAAATAATTTAAAAAATCTATTTATTCCCAAGCTGCAAGGCAGGTTATGTATTTTGGGGGGTTTTTGGGGGGTTTATTTTTGATTTTCGCCGGGAAGTTGTTACCTGCCACCTGAGCGGGTTTCCCTCGGCTTTTGGGGCCCAAAAAAACCACAAAAACCTAAAACCAACCAACCAACCAACAACAAAAAAAGGCGTTTTTCTGGTACCGACGAAGCCATAAAAAAAAAAAAACCTCCTCGTATTTTCCCTACTTTTTTAACCACCAGGAATTTCCCCGCAGCCTCCCTAGGGCCAAAGCACCTCTCGGCGGTTTTATATCCCCTAAAATATTTAATTTAATTTTTTTCTCGCTTTTTTGGGGGCGCTCCCCCCTTCCTCGCGTTGCAGAGATTTATCCCGAAGTGCATTTAATCGGTGAATTAAATTAAATTGAGGCGACGGAGCAAGGGAGGGGAGGGGGGTGTGGGATTTCCCCACCCTTTTTTTTTTTGTCTCTCTTAACTTTCTTTTTTTTCTCTGTTTTGTTTTGTTTTGTTTTTTCTTTTTGCAACGTGGTTACTTGGTAATTTAAGACCCGTTTTCCGCGGGGAGATTTCGGTGCTGCCCTTCTTTTGTTGGGCCGAGATTCACCAATAAATCTGGGGAGGAGAAAAATCATGAAATAAATCACCCAACAAACCCCCCACTCATCTAGGCTCACACACGCACCCCCCTCCTCTATTAAAATATTTAAGAATCCAAAGTCTCGTCGCGAAATCAACGCGGGGGAAAAGCTTAAAAAAAAAAAAAAAGCTAAAAAAAGAATTTTAAAAAAAAAAAAAAGAGTTTCAAAGTGTCCGAAAACGCTTTGGAGCCTCGGCAGAAAGAGGAGGGATAAAATTCAGGAGTAGGAACAGATTAATTTCTCCTCCCCGCACACCTCCCGGTTTCCTGGTTAGCGGACATGTGTTTTGACAATTGCCAGAATTCCCTTTTTTTTTTTTTTTTCCCCTCCTTCCAACCCCTGGAAATGTTCGCAGCCACCGAGAGGGTTTTTTTGTTGTTGTTGTTGTTGGGTTTGTTTTTACGAGCCAGAAAACCCTTTTTTTTCTCCCCCCTCCCCTCCTTTTCCTCCCACCCTTTATTATGACGGTGCTGATTATTATTCTAATCTATATTTTGGCGCGCCCGGAGTTCGCCAACTTGAAGGGACTCGCCCTAAACTTTCGCTGCACTTTCCTAAAAGCGGCAGCGAGAGCGAAATCAAAGCAACAAGAACATGTTTAAGGCCATTTCCCTCCACGCTGAGGGGGTGGTGGTGGCGGGGGGTTGGGGAGGGAGGGAAATAAAAAGAAATCAATAGGAAAAGGCAGAGAAATGACTCGTCTGGGCGATTCCGCCCAGGGTGGTAAATACTCTCCTTTATTTATTATATTTATTTATTTATTACCTAGGGGCGAAAAAAAAAAAGAGAAAAGAATAAAAGGAGGATGGCGGAGAGTCGAAATTTTTTTATTTTTAAATAAAATATCAGCGACCACGCCGGTTGTGAGTGGGGTTTGTTGGGGTTTTTTGCATCCCCCTCTTCTCGGGAAAATTTGTGTGTTTTGGCTCCTCGTGGCTCGGGCAGGAAAGTGCCTTTTAATTAACAACTAAAGCTGGCAAACAGGGCCACCCTCCCGCCACGCGGCGTCTGCATCAAACTTTGGATACTTCCAAACCCAGCTCCGAAGAGGAGAATTCGGGGCAAGGAGAGCTTTCATCTCCTTTTTTTTTTAAAAATTATTATTAATATTTTTTTTAATTATTTTTTAAGAGCCGGCCCAGACTCTGATTCCGAGGTTGTAATTACAGAGAATGGAGGCTGGCTCCAAAACAATGCAGGCTTGGGGAGAGGTAAATAAACCTCCCCCAGTTTGTTGTTGTTCTCCTGTTACCCCTTTTTTTTTTCTTTTTTTTTGAGTGCTGTCGTCCTCTATTTATTTTTTATTTGTAATTCGCGTTATTTACAGCCCCTCAAAAATAAAAATAATAATAATTATTATAATAATAATAATAAAAAAGGGCGACGACAACGTTTGAGGAGGAAAACCCGGTTGGAAAAAGAACTAGGAAAAATAAATTCCCAGTGAAAGCCCCCCCCCAAATAAATAATTAGGGCTCACGTGCGCCATAAATGTCAAGTTAAAAAAAAAAAAAAAGGAAAAAAAAAAAAAAAAGGAAAAGGGAAAAGAGAAGGGGAGGAGGGGTTGGAAAGGCCGAGATCTCTCAGATAGGAGGTGAAATCAGTTTAAATAAAAAGGCTTTTAATGGCACGGCTCGTATTTACCCCTAAGAGCTTGGAGGATTTAATCAGACGGGAACGCGCAGCCCCCGCGGGTTTTTTTTTTTTGGGGGGGGGGGGAGAGACACGCACACGCGTGGGGACTGAGGGTGCAAATCCCCAAAGGGACATTTTAGCAGCAGTTACCACGAAAAAAAACCCACCAAAACAAACCCCAAACCCCCCTCAGCCCGCTGGGATAATCGGAATTTTAACCGAGGGGGGGGCACGGATGGCACCTCCCGACCCCTCCACGCCACGCGCGGGCTCGGGGGGGACACACACACCCCCCTCGGGGTTTTGTCCCGAGTGGGGGACCCGTCTGGACACCCCTAAACCCTCCCCAAAAAATGAAAGGAGCCGGGACTGGGCTCAGCGGGTCGCCAGGAGCGGAGTCTGCAGGGAGGGAGGGAGGGAGGGAGGGGCGGGAGTTGAGTTGGGGATGGGGGGACACGACAGCGATTTGGATTTGTTTCCTTTCAGTAATTACTGAGGGATAGAAAACACATGTGTTGGGAGTGCGTTCGTATTTCTTTATTATTTTATTATTATTATTATTATTATTTTTCTCCCGGCCTTTTTTTTTAAAAAATATATATATATAATTATTATTATTTTAAAGCCCCCCTAAATCAGTTCACCAATTCGCTAATTAAAGCTGAGAGGGAGGAGGGGGGGAAGGAGGAAATCTCTCCATTTTTTTATTTTTATTTTTTTGTGTGTGTGTGCCCCTTAGTTCCTGTTGGTTTTTCTTATTTTTGGTGGGGTTTTTTTTTCGCCCCCTCGTCTGCGGGGGGGAGTCCTAAAAAAGAAAAAAAGAAAAAAGGGGTGGGAAGGGTGAGAATATGAGTGGTGAATGTTATTTCAGATTTCTATGGGCGCTTTTCTTTTCTGGGAACAAAGAGCAACTCCTATTAAAGAGCTACTCGAAGACTTGTACATATTTCTACTGCTGTGTAGCACTTTTAATAAAACATCTGTTCTTGCTTCTGCTGATGAGTTTACATAATTGTTTGCAGACCAATTTAACCAGAAAGCGCCCCACAAATTCCCTCGCCGTGTTTTCGTGGGGGTGGGGGTGTGGATGGGGAGGAGGGAGAGGGGGGGGTTCATAAAAAAATAATAAAAAAAAATAAAAATATAAATACCTTTCTGGCAATGACACATCCTGATGAAACACTTTCGAGAAATCCCCAAAGTGCTAGAAAATATCAATGGTGGATCCGAAAAAAAAAAAAAATATATATATATATATCTGTGTGTGTGTATACAGTGCATTCAAAACGTGAGGCTGAGGAATTGCAGTTGAGTAAAAAAACACACTTTAATGACGCCTCATTTGTGTTTGCGGGAGCTTTTGGGGTGGTTCTGCTCTGTTTTGTTTTGTATTTTTGTTGTTCACCCCCTTTCCCCCCCATCCCCCAGCTCCTTCTCCTCCTTCTCTCCCCCTTTTTCTCCCCCAGAAACCTGGTTTTTAGCGCGGGGGAGAGAGGATTCTATTTTAAGTTTCTTTACGGCAGCTGGTTTCTGTTCACTATAAATCGACCAGACTTTTAAGACTTGCCCTCTGTTTAGAGAAGTAATAAAACACTTAACTTTCTCGACTCCCAGTCACACGGTTATCACACAGGTCTCGATACAACAGCCCCGAGCACCTATACAAAAAAAAAAATAAAATAAAAAGAACAAGGGGGGGGGTGGGAAAGAAAAAGAAAGAAAAGGAGAGGGAAGCAACAACAACAACCACAAAAAAAAATAAAAATAAGGCGACAAAAATAATAACAAAAATAACAACAAAAATAATAACAAGGAGAATAATAAAGAGAATAATAAGGGGAATAATAAGGAGAATAATAAAGAGAATAAAAAGGAGAATAATAAGGATGATAACTAGAATAATAACCAAAAAAATAACAATTAAAAAGCAAAATAAAAATAAGCAATGAAAGGAAAAATAATCCCACCCCCACCAAGAAAGAAGCCCTTGGAGAAACTCCCCCCAAACTTTGGCGAGGTTGGCCGGGTGGAAATGCCCTTCCAGAGGTGCAGCTCCCAATCTGCTACTTTTAATTTCCTCGCCAAATGACAGCCATACATAAAGGTGAGACAACACACCAATAACTGCAGAGCCCTCATCCATCCCTCCATCCCTCCATCCATCCTCTCCTTCCACTCCTTTGGTGGATCTTTCTCCATCTCAGGGAGCACCTTCTGTGCTGCCAAAGTCACCCCTGGATGACGAGAAGTACCCCGGGAGGGTTCCCCTTTTTCCAGCACGTCCCCAAAATCTCCAGCACCCCGGGAAAACGACACCAACACCACCAAAAAAAAACCCCAGAGAAATCATAAATATATTTTCATGTTTTTGTATCACACCCCCCCTCCCTTCCTCCAGCTTTTAGCTGGATTATTTTTGGGGTCCAGAATCAAGCTCTGAGCAAAAGGGGAACGAAAAGAGAAGCGAAGTTGGTTCTTATTTTTTTTTTGGAGAGGGGGTGGGAAGGGTGGGGGGAAAATGCCTGGAATTCTTTCCCCCATGGCCATGAGTGGGAGATCTGAGACCAGGCTGGCTCCAAGTTGGGCAGCCCTTGGGTGGGAGTTGGGGCTCCCCCAGCCGAAGGGGGGGCTCAGCCTAAAGGAGGTGCTGCCCAGTTCCAGCCGCCTCCTTTTGGGTTAGAAACTTTATTTTATTTTATTTTATTTTATTTTATTTTATTTTGTCTTCCCCCTTCCTGGTGACACTCAGGGGGAAGCCTTAAGGTTATAGGAGGTGGATACACGAGGGTTTGGTTTGGGTTTGGTTTGTTTCTTCTTCTTCTTTTTTTTTTTTTTTTTTTTTCAGTTGTAGTCTCGTTTATGGTTTTATTGCTACCATTGATTACTTTGCTTTGTTACACAGAGGAAAAAGAGCATAAAATCCGTTGGCATCCGGGTTCCTGTTATAGCTGGGGGAAAAAAATATACACACACACATTCACACACACACACACACCCTGCCCTTCTTTGTCAGCTAAAATCTTTTTTAAAAAGAAAAATAATAATTAAAAAAGGGAGGAATTGGAGGGCGAAACAAACAAATCCCCTCAGTTTGGAACCTGAGGGTGCACCCACAGCCCCTTCCCTCTCCCCAGCCCCCCGCACCCTCACGTTTTAAAATCCCAGCGTGGACACGATGGAGGTTTAACAAAAAACCCACCACACACACACACACACGCACGCACCACAGAGGAGGCCGGGGCTCCCCTTGCCATAATTGAATTTTTAAATAGCGAGGCTGATAAAGATACCTCCCAATATTTACAGATCAGCAGGTATGTTTTACATTTAAGGGGCGATTTATGGCTCGAGATTGAAATTAAAATGAGATTAAGCCGCCTTCATTTCAATTAGTTCGAGGTGCAATCTACCCAGAGAAGGCAGAATATAATCCCCCCCTTTTTTTTTTCTTTTTTTTTTTTGGCATCTGCCTAAATATTCGCAGCAGAAGTTTCCCAATCAGCTGGAAATATCTGCAACTCTAAATTGCTGCAAACACACACACACACACACGAGGTTTTGTCCCCAGCCCAGGCTCCCCCTTTTTACAACCACAAATCTTCTTTTCCACCCTATTTTTTTTTTTTTTCCTATCCCCCCTCCCCTCTTTTCCTGCTGTTGCTGTAGTTGTTGTTCGAAAATGTAAATACCCTCCAGCATTAAAAATTCGCGGGGAAGCGTCTGGAGAAGGAGGGGTGGGGGCTGGTGGGGGGGGAGAGAGAAATGTCAAACTGGAGGAGAAATCCAACTTCCAGGCTAAAGTGAGTTTGCAATGTTGGGTGTTTGCTTTTGCTGAATGTCCTTTATTTCCTCTTTTTCCCCCCCTCCTCCTCCTCCTCCTCTCCCCTCCCCAAGACATACTTTGAGAAGGCTCCGAAAACACGTTATCAATTCACAAAGTCGCCATGTTTACCCCCCAACCCCCCACGCCCTTTCTGTCATATTTTCTCATCAGGAAACACCACCGTTTGATTCCAGAATATTGACCAATGCTACAGGAGAACGAGAAGGGAAGAGAGGAAAAAAAAAAAAAAAAGAAAATAAGAAAAAGAAAAAAAAAAAAAGGAGGGTAATTTATGGCTTAATATTCTGTGGACGTCTGAGATTTATTACCGTGAATTCTGAGCTATTTTATTACGAGATATTAAGCAAACATTTCTTTGAAATAATAATAATAATAATAATAATAATAATAAAAAAAAAACATCATCAAGCCAAACACAAACAGAGAAACGCCACGGACGGTGCTCCCAAAATAAAATAAAAAACCCACCAGCAGAGAAAGAGGGGGTGAGAGTGAGGAGAGAGAAAGAGAGGGAGGGGGGGGAGAAGGAAAAGTTAAACCTGGCTTAAGAAATTTGCGCCTCTCCACACCCCCTCCCCACCAACCCATCAACCCCAAAAAAAAACCCCATCCCCAGAGCAGCACCCCCAGAGCTGCCTCCCCTCCTCATCTCCTCCCTCCCCACCACCACCACCATCCCCCGGGGGTGCCGTAGGAGAAGGGGGTGGGAGGTGTGGGGTGGGTTTTTGGGGGTGCAGGACTTACTTTCCATGCCCACTTAGTTTCAACTAGGGAATCAAGAGCAGCAAAAGCAATTTTTTCCCTTTTTGACACCCGCCTCCCCATTGGCTCCCCCCGGGTCAGCTGACTGTGTCATTCTGTCTGTCCTGGAGCAGAGCCTTCCCTATAACAATCTAGTTCAGACTACAAACTGGAGACAAGAAATAAATATTAAAGAAATCACACAGCCCAGGTATTAGGAGGAGGACGCTATGAATTCCTATTTCACGAACCCATCTTTATCCTGCCATCTAACCAGTGGCCAAGAGGTGCTTCCCAACGTAGCCCTCAATTCAACTGCCTATGACCCTGTCAGGCATTTTTCTACTTATGGAGCAGCCGTTGCTCAAAACCGGATTTATTCTTCTCCTTTTTATTCACCGCAAGATAATGTTGTGTTTAGCTCCAGCCGAGGACCTTATGACTATGGATCTAATGCTTTTTACCAAGAAAAAGACATGCTTTCTAGCTGCAGGCAAAATTCTATGGGACATAATACACAGACATCAATCGCACAGGATTTTACCAGTGACCAAAACAGGAACACTTCGCAGGAACAAAAAACTAGCATTCAAATATACCCCTGGATGCAGCGTATGAACTCCCACAGTGGTAAGTTTTTACAGCTCGGAGATATAAATTAAATAAACTGAACCATCTTTACGACCTTCTCCCTAGCAGAACAGGCTGAGCGACTTTTTATGGCCCCATAAAAACAATAATATAGCTCCTTCACAGTTGCAGCTACAGGCCTTTTATTTGTTAAGTTGTTGCAAGCAAATATGGCTTGTTATGCTCTTTCTAATTAAAAGACTTCGAGAGTGTAAAATATCGATAATAAAGTGCAGCGAGCTCTGCTCGGGAGTTAAAGCACAAAATATTGCCGGGGTAAAAATAAGTTTTAATGACGGGTGAGGGAAGTGCGGTTGGTGGCGGGTTCCCCCCCCCACCCCACCCCCCGCACACGGAGAGGGGTCGGGGGGGAAGCTGCCACTTCCCCTCCTCTCCCCAACTCGCCCCCCCAAAATCCTCCCAATTGGCAGAAATAAAAAAAAAATTAAAAAAAAAATTAAAAAAATAAGTTGGGGTGGCGGTGGGTTTTTTTTTGGGGGAGGGGAGGAGGAGGAAAGAACCAGCATCCCGGGAGCAAATGCCCCAGGAGAAAAAGCTGCGCGCACAGGGTTAATTTAATCACCCCAAAAAAAAAGAAAAAAAATGAGAGAAAAAAAGAGAGAGAGAAAAATAGGGCTATTTTAATTTAATTTAATTTAATTTAATTTTTTTTTCAAGGAGGGGGTGGTGGGGAGGGGAAGTGGGTGGTGTGGGGTGGGGGAGGAGGAGCGGGGCGGGCGCGGGGTTGCGCGGGGGCGGAGGGGGTTGCGCGGGGTGCGGGTGTTTCACACCCACCCCCCCCTCTCCTTTTCCTTTCCCCGCCGTTCTACGCGGGCTGACGATTTTTAGTCTGTTTTGTCTCGGCATCCTTAGGAGTTGGTTACGGGGCCGACCGCCGGCGGGGCCGCCAGATTTATTCCCGTTATCAAACCCTGGAGCTGGAGAAGGAATTTCACTTCAACCGGTACCTGACCCGGCGGAGGCGGATCGAGATCGCCAACGCTCTGTGCCTGACGGAGCGGCAGATTAAAATCTGGTTCCAAAACCGGCGGATGAAATGGAAAAAAGAGAGTAATTTGAGTTCCACGCTCTCCGGGGCGGGAGGGGGGGCGGCCGCGGCCGCCGCCGACAGCTTGGCCAAGGAGGAGAAGCGAGAAGAGACAGAGGAGGAGAAGCAGAAGGAGTGAAGAAGTGACAGCTCGGCGGGAGGAACCCCCCCCAAACACACACACACACACTCACTCCGACCCCCTCCTTCCCACCCCCTCCCTCCCCGTATTTATCACTGGCACAACGTTTGGCTACTTTAAGAAAAAAAAAAAAAAGGAAAAAAAAAAAAAAAAGAGGAAAAATATAAATAATAATAATAATAATAATAATAAGGAGGGGGGGGAGGTGAAAAAATCCCGTCTGCGGTGGGAATGTGGACACCCCCTCCCCGCCCCCTTCTCTCCCTGCTGCTCTCCTCAGTGACCCCCACCCCGCGCACGCATCTTCCACCATCGCCTATTTATCTCACTCGGGATGAGACTGTTTCCAGCCGCACACTCCCCCTTCCTTCCTCCCCCCCCACAATCCCTCCGCCTTCCCCCCACCCCAAATTGGGCAGCCACCCTCCCCTGTGCCGGCTCGGACTCTGCCCAGTCGCTTCTCCTCCTTTTTCCAACCTCCCTTTCCCTCCCCAGCCAGAGCAACTCTGAAAAAAAAAAAAAAAAATCTGATTTCCCTGAGAAGAAAAAGGAAAAAAAAGAAAAAAAAAAAAAAAAAAAAAAGCTCCTTCCACCCAAATATCGCCTTTCCAAGAGCGTCCTCCTTGTATTTAAGCAGCTACCTGGGCTCATCAGCGCATTCTACAAACTGTGACAGTTTCTGTGTGAATATTTTTAACTGTGTTCGTGGTACCTGTATTTATATTTATGTTTAGCACTGTAATGTTCCACGGTATTAAAGTGAATGGAGTTCTATAGCGGTAGAAAAAAGCGGAAAACAAAAAAGAAGCAAACAAACAAACAAACAAAAACCTTAAAAAAATTAATTAAAAAAAAAAAAAACCACCTTGTGTTACACCCTCTCATGTATAAAGTCACGTCCAGAGGACTATGTCGAGTATTTAATAAAATCTGAATATTATTTTTAAAGTTTATAGAACGGCCTCTGAGCTTCAGTCTCGTGTGGAGAACAGCCTGTGTAGAAAAGTTCACTTCTCTTCTGTGTGTTGTTCCTGAAAAAAAAAAAAAATCAGCTCCCCTCTCTCCCCTTTTCCTCCCTCCTGCTCCTACAAGAGTATTCTATAAAAAAAAAAAAAAAAAAAAAAAGAAAAAAAGGAAAAAAAAAGGAAAGGGAAAAAAAAAAAAGAGAAAAGGGAGGGGGGAAATTACATTTTGCTTTGTCTCCTTGGATTAGTCTTGTTACTGTATTGTTCGGTGGCATCAGGAATCTATGCCATACCTCTCGCTTCATGATTAAAAATGGATTTCCAAAGTTCAAACCAGTATATATTTCTTATTGCTCCCCCTCCTCAGCCGAACCCCCAGGGCAAAGGTTGTGTGCTTCGATTTTTATTTCTATACATATATATATATATATATTTTAAATTCTTCTTCTCGTCGTTATTTCGGTCGCGTTCGAGCTCTCCACAGCTGAGAATCCCCCAGAGCTCTGCGGAAGGACCCATCAACCCCCCCTCCTCCTCTTCCTCCTCCTTCTCCTCCTCCTCCTCCTCCTCCTCCTCCTCTCCCTCACCTCCTCCCCGACTTATTTCAACCCAATAAACCTTTCCGGGGAGAAGAGGGGGGGGGAAGGAGTCACTTTTATCCAGAACCTCATCCTTAAGAGCTCGGAAATTGTGGATAGAACGCTGGGAGACAAAACCCCGGCAGGCTCGGGTAAAGCGTTGGAAAAACTGGATTAAAAAAACCACCAAAAACACCAAAAAAACCCCAAAAAACCTGCGTTTTCCTCGCCTCTCTTTGTCACTGCTCTGAGATTTGCTGGGAATTCCGTAGGTAACGCTGAGCAAAGGGGTGATAAATCCCTGGGAGCAACCCGGTGCCCTTCAGGATCTTTAAAGGAAACGAGCAGGATTTTGGCGTTCGGAGCGTTTGTAACCAGGAAGGACACACACACACACTAAAAAAAAAGGGCAATAATAATTAAAAAAAAAAAAAAATGAAGCCTAGGGAGGTGGTTTTTAATATTATTTTCCGCCCATCCTTTCCTCGTCTCTCCAACCTGGAAGGCGCAGGCGAAAAGGGGGCAGGAAAAGACGAAAACAAACAAACAAAATGTAAAAAAATCTCTTTCTGGGAACGAAAGGAAAAACGAAACAAAACAAGAGAAGCGACGGCAACATCGACAGCGAGAAAACAGCGACGAGGAGAAGCCAAGAGCGCTTTGCAAGAGGGCAACGACCTGGCCGAGCAGGAGGTGTAAAAAGCTTTGAATTCGCCCCCCAAAAAAAGGGATTAAAACCCCCCCAAAAAAGCAACGAAACTCAAAAAGCGTCTCGGCAAACACACAAATATCAAGCGGCGCCTGCAAGGGGAGGATGGAGGAGAGATGGAACCCCCGGAGCACTCGGGGCTTTCTCTGGCAGCTCAATGGAGATGGAACAGAGAGAGAGAGAGAGAGAAAAAAAAACGTGCTCAGGTTCTCTCAGAGCTCGGAGAGGGCCCTGGGGGGTGAGGGGTGGGTGTGGGGGGGTCAGTCTTGCCCCTCTCCCACCGCCCCCCGCCCCCCCCGCCTTTTCTCGCCCAGCTCTCCGCAAAAAATTAAGATTTTTTTGGGTTTTTTAAGGTATTTATTTGCCCCCTCCTTTGAAGAGAGGGGCTGGTTTGTGCAGCGAGGAAGATCCAGGGCTCTCCTGCCGGCGATAAATTGCACCAAAAAGAAAAAAAAAAAAAAGGAAGGAGGAGGTGAGGGGGGAAGAAGGTACCAGGAATGTAAACTTTGGCGCATTGGAGGAGCTGCCACGGGAGGAGCGGCCCCCGCAGGAGCGGGAGCTCCCAGAGCGCCCCAGAAAACCTCTCGGTGAACACTGCGGGAAAGGAGCTTTTTTTTTTATTTTATTATTTCCCCCCCCTCCTCGCAGCCGGCAAAGCTTCGGTGACAAAAAAAAAAAAGGAAAAAAAAAAAGAAGAAAAAACAACCAAAAAACCAAAAAACTACCCCCGCTTTAACCGGATAATTCAACATGAAATGAAATTAAAAATGCTGCTGGAGAGAGGGGAAGGCGGTGAGGAGGGCAGAGTTTCCCCTGCCGGAATGCTGAAAAAAAACCCCCACCAAACCCCAAACCCCCCGTGTCATTTCCCTCTTTTATTTTTATTTATTTATTTCTTGCTCGATTTATTTATTTATTTTTGGCGAGCTAAAAAAAAAAAAAAACCAAAAAAATTTTTAATCACCGAACCTTTTATTTCCGCTAGGGCCGAAAAAAATGAAAATAAAAATAAAATAAATGAGAATGATAATAATTAAAAAAGGGAATTATTCTGGGGGGGAACGGTAAGGGAGGGGTGCCGGGGGCGCGGAGGGGGCGCGGAGAGGGGCGCTGCGGTGCCGCGGAGCAGCACTAGGTGACGCTGCCGCCTCGCCGTCCCGCAGCGCGCTGTGTGTCCCCCCCACCCCGCAACCTCCCCACCTCGCGCACCCCCGCGGGCGAGTCCCGCGGGGGCGCCCCCATCAATAAACCCGCCCCGGGGGGTCATCGAGGCAAATTGATGAGTGGTCGCCGCCGTTCACGTGATGCCGCTTGGATATCCCATATTTGGGCAGGTTGGGAGGTGGTTTTTTTTTTTTTTTAAGGAGGGGGGGGGGTTAAAATTAAAAAAAAAAAAAAGGAGGTGGGGGGAGAGAAGAATCCCCACCTATAAATTCTGCACTTTTAGGAGGGGATAAAATACCCCCCCCCTTCTTTCCCCTCCTTCTCCTTCCTTCTCCTCCCCCCCCAATCTCGCCCCGCGGAGCAGCCCTGAACTTCAAAAGGGTCACAAATCAACCCCCCCCCCCTTTAATCAAAGAGGTTTAAAAAAAAAGGGGGGGAGGAAAAAATAAAAAACAACGAGCAAAAAAGAGGGGGAAAAAAAGGGGAGGAAAAGGGGGAAATAAGGGGGAAGAGGAAAAAAAAGAGGGAAAAAGAAGAAAAAGAAGAGGAGGGAAAGAGGAAAGAAGAGAGGGGGAAAAAAGGAGGAAAACGGAAGAAAAAGAGGAAGAATAAAGAGAGGGAAAAGAAGAAAAAGAAGCGAAAAGAAGGGGCAAAAAAAACGAAGGGGAAAAGGGGGATTAAAAAGAGAGGAGAAGGGGGAAAAACCCCCCTCCCAAAATTTTCCTCTTCCCCCTTCTTCTTTTTTTTTTTTTGGTGTGTATTTTGTTTCCTCCCACCCCCTTTTTTTTTTTCTCCCTCCCCCAATTCCGCCATGAGTTCTTACGTCGCCACCTCGTTTTACAAGCCACAAAGTCCCCCCGTCCCTGCCTATTCCATGCAAAGTTATGGAAATTATGGAAGCGCGCCCGAGGTTCAGCCGCCCAGGTACCGCCACGGAGGGTCGGCTTTGAGCGGCCCCCTCCCCACGCGTGGCTCGGACATGTCGGTCACCCCCCGAGGCGACCCCGAGCGAGCTCCCTGCACGGTCATGGGTTCTTCGGGGCGCCCTTTAGGCCGAGACGAGCGAGGGGCCCTAAAAAACGGGATTTACAGCCCGCTGGAGGAGGAGGAGGAGGAGGAGAGATCCAAGAGCTCGGCGGAAATCAAAGGCGAGCCCGTGCCATCGGCGCAGCAAGGAGGACCCCAACTGCAGCAGCAGCAGCAGCAGCAACCACCGCAGATTTACCCCTGGATGACCAAACTCCACATGAGCCATGGTAAAAAAACTTTCGCTTCTTGATTTTTTTCCCCTTTTTTCCCCCCCCCCCCTTTTTTTTTTTTTTTTTATATATATATATCTTTTTTTTTTTTTTTTGCCTTAGGTTTTTATAGGCCGTGAGGGGCAAATAATAAAAAAAACCTGCGGTCGTAAATTTTACGACTAAGGCATCAATTGCTCGTAAAACTGTCCACTAAAAGGCTTAGAGGCTATATACGCCCAAATTTATGACGGCATAATTGGATCATAGAAACAAAACGTGTATAAAAGGCAATATTCCATTTTTTTGGGGAGGGAAGGGAAGGGGGGGGTTAAAAATAACTTGAAATACACATGTTCTTTGAGGGTGAGCTGAGAAGAGGGGGAAGAAAATAAAAAAAAAGAAGGGACACACCAGAGGGAAAACGTGGGGAGAGATTTTCCCCCTTCGTCTTCCCAGGGCTGAGAGTAGGGGGAGAGGGGAAAAAAAAAGGACGAGATTTTACCCCCCGAAAAGATCTTTCCTTCCTTTGTACACCCTTATTGTCCGAGAGGAAACAGGTTCACTTCTGGCTCATCTACATGTGTTTGATCTGGGTTTTAGGAGGCAAGGGAAAGGAAAGGGGGAGATTTGGGGGCTGAAGGTGTTGGGGAGTGAAGGATTTCAGGCTCCTTCGCTTTCCCGAGTGCCCAAAAGCCCCGGGAAAACTTCTGTCCATTCGAGGTTTGTGACGGGATTTTAAAGAGAGAAAAATAACATAAAATAATAAAAACAATCCAAATCCCCCCAGAACTGCTTTGACTTTTCCTGCGGTGTCTTTCCCTTTTTTTAGTTGAATTTATTTATATTTTTTTCCCACCACTCCCCACCCCTTCTCTCCAGAAACGGATGGGAAACGCTCCCGCACCAGCTACACCCGCTACCAAACTCTGGAACTCGAGAAAGAGTTTCATTTTAACAGATACCTGACCCGGCGGAGGCGCATTGAGATCGCCAACAACCTCTGCCTGAACGAGAGACAGATCAAAATCTGGTTTCAAAACCGCAGGATGAAGTGGAAGAAAGATTCCAAGTTGAAAAGCAAAGAGGCTCTTTAGGTGGGATTTGCAGGAGGGGTGTGCGTGTGTGTGTGTGTAGGGGAAAAGCTCCCCTGCTTTTTCTTTGGTTTTAAGGATTATTAATGTTATTATTATCATTATTTTTAATTTGTATTTCCCGTCGCTTCTGGAGGAATAGACCCGGAGGAAACTCTGATATTTTTTTTGGGGTGGGGAGGGAGAGGAGCTGCTGGATGGACTCTGGTCCGTACTCTGACAAATCCCTCAGACAAAGGAAATCTCTTATTAATATGCAAAAAAAAAAAGGGGGGAAAACCCCACCTCAACCAACCGACAACGTGCAGAAACTTCGTGTCTCGCTCCTTCGGTTGTTACCAAATGTCCGAACCTTTGCGCTTCTTTGGGGTGTGGGGGGAAAACCATAAAGACCAACAAAAAAAAACCAACAACACACCAGGGTGAAAAAAAAAGGCTTAAAAAAACCCCCAACTCGGCTGGCGGCAGTTCTAAAAAATCGCGATATTCCCAGGAAAAGCGTAAAATATTCCCTGGAAAAGTATAAAAAAGGGTTGGGGAAGAAGGGGAGGGTTGGGAGGGGAGAAAAAAAAAAAGGGAAATAAAGTGGGGGAAAAAAAAAAAAACCCGCGAAGTTCGGTGAAGTCTCAGCCTCGCGCTCTGCTCCTGATGGGAGACGGGAATTGCCGCTCTGCTTTCCCGGGAATTGCCCCGGGGAAAGATGCTCAAAGGGGAAAAAAACCCCTCCCCTCTCTTAGGGTTTGGTACCCCCAAAAACGCGCCCTGACCCCCCCGGCCAGGGGTCGGGGTGGGGGGGTCTCGCTGGGGGGGTTGTTTTCATGTTTCGCTGCTCCTGGGACGGCGTAATTTTATTATTATTTGCATATCAAAGGAATTAACGGCCGCGGGGATGGGGGGGGAGGGTGGTGAACACCCCCCTTTTTGTGCGAATCCTCTGACAAATTTGGGGGGGGTGTAAAAAAGTGCAGTTTGGGGTGGCGGGGGGATGAAGAGGGAAGGGAAGAACCTCTTGGACTTGACTATTCTCGTGTATTTATTCATTCGTGGCGTCATTCGTGTGGATTTGCTAAATGCTCGAATTATCTATTAAAGGCAGCCAAGGCGAACCCCGATTTGTAAATCTCTGTCTAAATTCGCTCCCTGGCAGTGAATTCTCTCCTTTTTTCCCCCCCCCTCTTTCCCCTCACCCCTTTTCCCCCCGGTCTATTTATCAGTTGTCGTTTCAGCTGCGAAAGGGGCCGATGAAACTTCTGTTTTGTCGCGAAACGACCCCAAAAAGTCGGTGGATAATCCCGCGCTCCTTCCCCGCCCCGGGGCAGCTCCTGCTCCTCTGCTACTTTGGAAAAGTATCGGTTTCTCTGAGAGCGCCGTTCTTTTATTTCTTGGAAGAAAAAGTAGGTTTCGGGAGGGAGGGAGGAAGGGATGCTTTGGCTCAGAGAGCATCCTTCTCCCTTAAACCCTGCAAAAGGTACGTGCTGCTTTTCCTGTTTCCCCAGAGCGTGGAAAAAATCGGGGGGAAAAAGGTTTTTTTTTAAAAAGAAATGTTTGGTGGTGAAGCTCTGGCTGGGCCCTGAGGAAGGTGAGGTTGCTCCCTGTGCCAGTCCGGACTTTTTCATCTTTATTTCTCTCAGGCTTTTCATCCCAGGCTGGTGTCCTCGCCTGGCAGATGGTATTTTAATAGGAATATGGGATTAAAATTACCTTCTCTCTCTCTCTCTGTTTCTCTCTCCTCCCCCCTTCCTCTCTCCCCAAAGTCTCCTCGGCATAAAACGCTTTTCTTTACCCCCCCCAAAAAAATCTCGCTGTCGTCGCCTCTCGCTGCAGGTCGGACGTGGGAAGGAGGTGTCCCAGTGCCTGACTGGAGGTGACTGGGATGGGGATGGGGTGGGGAGGAGATGGGGGTGCTGCTGAACCCCCTTCTCCAGAGGGGAGCAGCCCTTGGGAGGGGAAGGAGAGGCTGAGGGGAAGGGGAGGGGCTGCACTTCCCTCCTGGATTTTATATTTATTTATTTATATTTATTTATATATTTATTTAATTATTTAATTATTTAATTATATATTATTGTATGTGTGTATATATATATATAAAAATAGGGTTTTTTCTCTCTGGACCTAACCTGGAACACACGGAAGGGGAGGAGGGGGGGTTGTAAATGCGCCTTCCAAGGGATGTCCATCCATCCCTCCATCCCATCCATCCACCCACCCACCCATCCATCCCATCCATCCCAGGGGCCACCGCTTGCCTCCAGACGGATCCTCCACCATATGGAGGAGGAGGAGGAGGTGGTGGGAGGGGGGGGCTCAACAACCCTCCCACACCCCACCCCACGCTCCATCCCCCTTTTCCCGCGTGGGGGCCGCCCCCTGGCCCGCACCTTGCCGGGTGGATTTGCATGGAAGGGGCTCAACCATCTCATTTACGGTCCCTCACCACCACCACCCCCACCTCGAGACGCGCACACTCCTCTGAATTTGGGAGGGGGGGGAATTCCTGCCGGCTCTTTACGGGCGCAAAACAAACGCCGGGAGAAAAGCCAAGAAGCTCCCATAAAACTTTATGGGATTTCCTTTGACACGGGGCGAGGAGAGAGAGAGGAGGGGGGAGAAAAACAAGAGCAACAATTTCCTGAACCCGCAAGACAAAAGTTTCCTCCTCCGGTAGCTCGGGCTGCCTTGAGGGAGGGGGGGGGATGTAATTAGCCCGGGGGATGGGGCTTTCCCTTTTAATTCTTATTATTTTATTTGCCGGTTGTTACTCGTGGATTGCTACTTGGCGAGCTGCGGAGATATTTAATTTTATTGGCGTGTAACACTCGGAGGATAAAAATCCCCTTGTATTCGCCTTTTTTTTTTTTTTTTTTTTTCCTCCCCCTTTTTCTGGCGTCTCGCCTGTCATTTCCCCGTCGGTTTGGGGTGAAATACTGCAAAAGCCAAGCCGGCCTCGCCTGGCCTCTCACATTTATCTGCTGCCTCTCTCAGAGTGGCTCCCCCACTCGTGGGGCCTGCGGTGATGGCTCGGTAGCGATTCCAATCATCTCTTTTCCCTTTTTTTTTCCCACCCCCTCCTCCTCCTCCTCCCCTTTTTTTTCTCCCCCCCCCCGGTTTTTATTCTTTCCCCATGCTGCGTAAATCTATTGACTGGTTATTCAGGCACAAACCCCTCTTGGCGTGTGCTGGTAATTGCTCGTTATTCCGTTCAATTTTCTCTTAAGCAACGTCTTCCCCCCTCCTTTCTCCCTCTCCTCTCTCTCTCCGAGGTTATTGCAGCGTCGCCGGGTTATTCTTTTTTATTATTCCGATTTCATTTCGCACTATAACAACAATTTTCCTCCCTCCCACCCACCCCTCGACTGTGAAAACCGTCGAGGCAGCTCGGGTTGGGCAAGGCAAGGGTTAACCATCACCCGGCCCACGCGTGTTTCCAGCTGCCAGAGCAGGACACCCCAAAAAAACCCACAAAACCCCACCCAGAACAACCCCCAAACAAACTCAGAACTCAAAAAAACCACCACAAACATCTCTTTAAACATCCAACTTCGGCGCTTCCACCCCGCGGAGAGCTGAGCGCGGCCACTTTATGATTAATTATCGGCTTCTCCTGCCCCGGGGAGGGGGCACAGAGGAGGCTTCGGGGTTGAGGGGGGGTCTCGGCACCCCTCACCCCTCTCTTTAAGGGTTTTTCTGGGTGGTTGGGTGGGTGTTGTTGCTGCTGGAAGAGTTTTGCCTCTTTTCGGTTCCCCCCCCCCCCATCTCTCGGCTGCTCCAATCCCATCCCCAAAGACTCCGAGAAGGAAATAGAAAAGGACTTACCTTGCCCCGCCATCCGTGGCAACCCCGTGAGAACTTAAAGCGGCCCAAAAACCAACAAACAACCCAAAGTTCTTTTTTTTTTTTCTCCTTTCATCTTTTATATATACATATATATATATTAATCCAAGTCGACTTTTCCTCTGTTTAAAAACAAAACAAAAAAAACCAAACAAAAAACCAAACCGTCAACGAACCGAACCAAAAACTGAACCAAACCAAACCAAAGAAAAAAAAAAAACAAAACAAAACACAAGCTCTTTTTAGTTTCACCGCCAACATTAAGGCAGAAAATACTCATGATGGGCTCCTACGCGATTTTTTTAGTAGTTTAAAACTTTTGAAGGTTATTTATGTGGATGGCCCTAAGCAAAAGCCCTGAATGGCTCTCAGGGAGCACGTGATGTCATTAAACTAAGTTTTATGGTTTGGGGGAGCTGACAAACCCACAATATATTTACATCATATATAATCTTAACTGTCCACCATCGCAGCTGCTTGAGCTGTTTTAACGCCGGGACAAGCGGGACAAGCGGCTTTTAGTGCGGAGCGCGGCGGCCGCGGGGGCTCCCGGAGCGGCTTCTCCCCCCCTTGGGCCACCCCCAGTAAGTTTTTCCTCCTTCCTCGGGTTCTTTTCTCCTCTTAAATCTGTTTGTTTAATTGTTTTTTTTTGGTGTGTTTTGTGTTTGCGCTTTTTTTTTTTTTTTTTTGAGTCGTTCTCAGGAATTGCGAATTTTTTTTTACCATCTCCTCCTCCCCCCCCCCGCGTGGGAAAAGGGGTGTTGCGTGTGAGGGGATGAGCTGGAATGCGACTTTTCTGCGGGTTTTATCTGGAAGGAATCCGCTCCATCCTCCCCCTGCTTTCCATCCCCGGGGCTGCTGGAGAGGAGATAAGGCCGAGGAAAGTCTCTTTATTACCTTTATTACCGGTTCGGCAGCAAAAATCCCCCCCTTTTTCCCCCCCCCCTTTTCCCCCCTCAGGGTGGGCTCAAAGTTTAACCCCCCCCTTCCCATCCAAATTATTATTATTTTTGGGGGAGGGGGTTTAATTTGTGCTGGAAAAGAAGAGGTGGAAGGGGAAGAAGTAAAAGAGGAAGGAAAATAAAGGGGAATAGAGAGGGGGGAAAGGAAATCTCAGCGTGCGCCGGGAAGGGCATGCGCGGGGTGGGGTCGCGGCAGGTGAGGGGAGGGAGGGTCCCTGCGTGACCCCACGGCGCGCGTGGGGAGGGGGGGAGACACCACACACACACCCCCCCTCGCCGAGGGGATGTGAGGAGGGGCTTTGAATTCCCCCACCCCTTTCCCAGGTGCCTCACGGGGGGTGTTTGGTGACCGGGGAGGGGGGAAGTGTCACGCGTGGGGTGGAAGGATCTCCCCCGGTCTTGGGGGAGAATTGTGGGGACACTTCTACCCCTCCCTCCCCCACCCCCCGTGGGGTGTTTTTGGGGCTCCCCCTGCGTGACAAGCTCCGTCCTGGAGGTTTTCCCAGGCCTGGAATTTTTTTGGGGGGAGGGGGAGAAGGCTGCGTCCTGCGTGGGGGACACACACAGAGGACACGTGGGTTGTACTGGGAGGGGCAGAGGTTGCAGGTGACACGAGTGGTCTGGAGAGGTTTTGAAACCGGGGGGGGCATAGGGACACCCCTGCACCCCCTTATACACCCACCGTGCACCCACAGACCCCCCCGTGCACCCACAGACCCCCCCCCTACAAACACCCACAGACCCCCACTGCACCCACAGACCCCCCATGCACCCCCACAAAACCCCACAGACCCCACACCCACCCACAGAAAACCCCTCAGCACCCCCAGAGCTCCCCCCACGAGGGGGATGCACACGTGGGGTCTGCGTGGGAGGCCTCGTGTGTGCGTAGGGTGGCTGTACACGCGTGTTTGGGGCTGTCCACGCGTGTTTGGGGCCTGTCCACGCCGTGTGCCACGCGTGTGCCCCTGCCCAGCTGTGCGTGCCAGCCCGGACGTGCCCACGCGTGTTTGCACGGCTGCCTGTCTGCGTGGGGTGTGGAGGGGGGATTGTGGGGGGTCCCTGTGTGATCTGGGGGTCTCTGTGGGTGCTGAGGGGGCTCTGTGGGCATTGAGGGGGCTCTGTGTGTTCAGGGGGTCTTCTGTGGGTGCTGAGGTGGCTCTGTGGGTGCTGAGGGGGCTCTGTGGGTGTCGAGGGGGCTCTCTGTGATCTGGGGGTCTCTGTGTGTGCTGAGGGGGCTCTGTGTTTTTGGGGGGGGTCTCTGTGTGTTCAGGGGGTCTTCTGTGGGTGCTGAGGGGTCTCTGTGGGTGCTGAGGGGGCTCTGTGGGTGCTGAGTGGGCTCTGTGGGTGCTGAGGGGGCTCTGTGGGTGCTGAGGGGGCTCTCTGTGATCTGGGGGGATCTCTGTGGGTGCTGAGGGGGCTCTGTGGGTGTCAAGGGGGCTCTCTGTGATCTGGGGGTCTCTGTGGGGTGGGGATTTGAAACCCCTTTTTTAAGTGCCTTATCCCAAATCCTTAATTTAGGGGTTGAGTCCTCTCGGGCAGGGGGGTGGGAAGGGGGAGCGTTTCACTGACCCAGGAGGGTCTCACTGAGCTCAGAGGGGGCGTTTTAGCGATTCTTGGGGGGGTTCCTCTTCTGCGGGGCCTTTGGGAGCCCCCCCAGCCCTCGTTACCCCCTTTCAGCACCCCCTTCTCTTCGCCACCACCCCACCAGACCAACTCCGAGGGGTATTTTGGGCTGGGGGACGGAGGTGGAGATGAATTTCCAACCTCAATCCCACTGGGAAGGTGGAGTTCCCCCCTCAATGCAGTTCCCTAAGCCCTCCTTTCCCCCCCGGGCGATGGGGATCTATAGGGGTCTGTAAATCCCCTATAGATGTCCCTTTTGGGGGGGCCAGGTGTCACCTCCGAGGATTTATCCCAATCCTGCACCTGAAATAATCAGCGTTTTCTTTACACACCCCCCTCTCCCGATCAGCTTTTCCAGGGGGTCCCCCGACCCCCAGCCCGGCACAGTTCGGGTGCTGCAGGCTCGAAAAGTCAAAAACACCCTAAAAATGGGAATTTTCCACTTTATTGAACGGTCGTTGATAGAGGGGGAAAGGTCCCAGGAAAAAAAGGAGGTGCCAAAAACCAACTCCAAACCTGGGGAGGTGAAAAAACGTAACCCCCCCTTCCATCACCCCAAAACCTCCGGAAAGTCCTCGAGAGGCTCGTTTTTTCTGGGGGTAAAAAAGGTGCTTTTTGGGGTACCACGAAATCCCCCCAAACATGGGATTATCCAGGGGGAAGAGGGGATTTGGGAGGAGCTGCCCCTCCCGCTTTTCAGGGACCACCGGGGCTTTTTTGGGGGGTGAAAGGGGATGTTTTCCCACTCGTGGCGAGACCCCTGGGGACAGAAACAGCGAAGGTCCAAGATTTGGGGAGAAAAGCGAAAGTTTTTTTTGCGTCTGACGCGAAAATCTGCTTCTTTTTTTTTTTTTTTTCCCCCTTTTTCCTCATTTCCCACCTCTTCCTCTCGGTGATGGATGGGGAGGGGGGGAGGAGGATGGTCATTAAAAATAAATGAGGGTTAGGAGACATTTCTTCCGGATATTTTGGATATTTTTTTTTCGCTTGATTTGGAGTTAATTCGCATTTAATTGGAGCTCGGGAGCCGAATTCACCTTCTCGTGCGGGAGCGCCTGGGGTGGGGTGGGAGGTGTGTGTGAATCACGGGATCCGAACAATAAGAAATCTCCCTTTGTAATAAAGCAGCGAAATAAATTTTCGGCGTAATTGGACAGGAGGAATAAAAAAAATATATATAAATAAATAAATGAAGAAAGAAACACCTGGGAAATAAAATTTCCTCGTGACCGGTTGGGCGCTGGGGGGACTAAATAAATAAATAAATAAGAAATAAATGAGTTCTTGGAAGGTGGATGGAAAGAGGGAGGAAATCCGGCTGGTTTATTATTATTATTATTATTATTTTTATTTTTTTTTTTTTGTCCAAGAGGTGAAGAAGAGACTTTTCTAAACGTCATTTTTTTCCATCCTTCCCCCACCCCGTGACCGCCAACCAGGCCCCCCCCCCTTCCCCTTTATCCCCCCCCGTGCTCATCCTATTGATGGATTGATTTTATTGATTTATGAGCCGCTCCTCGCAGAGCGTTTCTATCAAACGAGGTTTTGATCCGGGTTTTCCCGGTCAAGAGTTGAATCCCGAGTTATCGATTTCTATTTTTATCCCCTCCCCACCCCCACTTTTCCTTTATTTTTTTTTTTTCCCCTTTGCTTGGGGAGGGGGGAAGAACCCACCTCGATTTTTCTCTCTCCTGGCAGGACACGACACCTTTCCCCAGCAGGGACCGGGAATATCCATCCTCTCCATCCTCTTTCCCTGCTTTTGGGAAGGAAGGGCTGAGCCAATGGAATTATCCCAACTTTCCTCCTCCTTACTGGGGAAAAAAAATATATATATATATATAAAAAAAAGAGAGAACAGGACAGAAGCAAGGCGAATAAATCCCACCTTTATTTCGGTTTATACACAATTAATTCATCATTTTCTCGCAGCTCGGGCGGTATCCGTGTCCATATTTATATTACAGGCAGCGGGACGCTGTGTATTTATGGGAATACATGGATATATCAGGATTATATGGATAAATCCGGGCATCCAGAGGTGCGGGGGGGGGTGAGGAGCTGGGGCTGTGCACGCGCGGAAATGTTGGAATGTTTTCTTGGCACTCGGCGGGTTCCTGTGATCCTCTCAGCAGTCCAAATAATCACCAGCCAAGGGAGAGCGGCTCCCGTTGACCCCTCGGGATTTATCCGAGGCCAGGGTGGGATTTGATAGAGTTTGGGGGACTTTGGGCTTTCGAAAAAAAAGAGAAACTTTGCCTCCTGGAGAGTTAAATAAATAAATAGAACTCGGAGGGAGTCAGGGGTGGGTAATGCTGGTTATCTTCTTCTCCTCCTTTCCTTCATTGTAATGTTGTTTTCAAGACACCACTTTCCCTCTCCCTCCATCCCGTGTCCCCCTCTGGGACCCTCCCCGGCCCTCCAGCCCCCCCAAATCCCGGTAATTCCTGGAATCTCTTCTACCAGACTCGGGGGGTTGGTGAAGACCCTCAATCCTTTCCTTCCTTCCCTCTTTTCCTTCCTTTCCTTCCCTTCATCTCCCACGCTTGACCTTTCCCCATTTTTCTCTCTCTCTCTCTCTTCCCACACATCCCACCTCTCTTTCCATCTTCTCCCTCTTCCCCTCCACCCCTTTTCCACCCCAAACCGAATCCAACCCCCCCCAAAAAAAACCCCGAGCAACCCTCTGGCAAGAAACAGCACCTGGGAGGGGGTTTCCACCCCCCATTCTCTCATTCCCGTGTTGATTTTCAGGCCTTTTCCCCCTCATTCCCCCATTCCCGACCCTCCAGCAGGTTCCTCCTGGGTCTGGAAGGGTGGACACAAAAATTAGGAGGTGAAAACCTTCTATTTTGAGGGGCTGGGGGGGCCACCCCTCTACTCAGGCACATTAAGGGGTTTCCAGGCTGAGTTTGATTAGTCTGTAATTAATAACGACGTGGCTCCTGTGACCCCCTCCCAGTGTCACCTTCCCCCTCCTCTCCAGCCCCCAACCCACTTCAAAATCCCCCCAAAATCTGGGATTCGAACAAATCCCCCCTTCGTGGGAGCGCCCAACCCCTTCCCCTCGTGCCGGGAGAGATTTTGGGGGGATCGTTTTGGGTTTCCCTGCTGGGAGGGGGTGCTGAGAATCTCCCCTCTCCCTTTACCCCTTTGGGAGGGGGGGATTTTGGGGAGAGGAAAGGGAGAAAGGCCAAAAAAATTCCGATTTTTCCTGCTCTTTTCCCTCTCCTTGGCGAGGCAGAACCCTTTTATAGGTCGGGGAAAAAAGGGGGAAGGATTCCCCGGCAGACTCGAGCTGACACTTCCCATCTGTGCCCGCTCCTCTTCGCCCCTGGTCGGGATTAATTCCCTGGAATCTCGCGGCGGAAAGAGGGAAGATTTAAAAAACCAGGCCGGGCCGTGTGTAAGGGGGGAAGCGGAGTATGAACGAACCGATATTTCACGGGTGGACGTTTCCAGCGAGCTGAGCCCTCATCCTTCACTTCAACCCCCAGCGCGACGTTTTCGAGGTCGTTCCGGGGCTCTCCAAGAGGATTTTTTGGGGGAGTTGCAGTTCCCAAGCTGCTCCTTGCAGTTACTTTCCCCTTTTAGCCCCTTTTTTGCCCCAACCCCCTGGAAAAAAAAAAAACAACCAAAAACAACAACCCACCTTTCCCCGCTTTCCTAAAGGATGTGAACACCTTTAAAGTTGGGAAAAGGCGAGGGGTTTTTTCCTCCCTCAAACCCCCTTTATTTGGCCCAAGAAAAAGGGGAGGGGGAGACTTTTCTTCGTCTTTTTCTTTTATTTATTTATTTATTTATCTATTTATTTATTTATTTATTTTCTCATTCCTTTTTTTTTTAATATATAATTTTCTTTATTTATTCTCTTCCTCTTTTTAATTATTATTATTTTATTTTTTCTTCTTGATTCCCCCCCCCCCTTTTTTTTTTTTTTTTTTTCCCCATTTTCCAGGGAAAAGAGGCCGATTTCTTATCAGGCCGGGATTGATGCCCGAGGCCTGTTTCCCTCTATCATCCCCGCGGCTCCTCTTGTTCCAACCCGGCTCCCTTTGCTCCCGGGGGCCCGTGAGTGATGGCTCCCGCAGCTCCCAATGCCTCTGGAATCCTAATGGCCTCTCCTCTCCTTCCCCCCGCAGCCAGAAATTTTTAGGGAGACCCCCCTCCCCAAAATAATAATAATAATAATTAAAAAAAAAAAAACCACGCGGGGCTCGCCCTTCCCCGGCCTCTGTCGCTGGAGGCCCCCGCGGAAGCCGCGCCTCGTTTTTTATTAAAAGGTTTTGATGGATTCGCCTTGGGGATTAACTAAGATAATAGTTTATTGCGCCGAGAAAGATTCAACTGAGAGTACCCCTGGTGCCAAAAAAAAAAAAAATATATTAAAAAAAAAAATATAAATAAACATTAAAGAGAGCGGGGAGAGCTTTTTTCCTCGCCTTAAATCCCGGCTTTCCCACCCCAACAAGGGATCCCCGGGGTGTCCGCGCCGCCTTCCCGGGGCGGCCTTATTGCTATTATTATTATTATCATCGTTTCATTTAATTCCAATTAGAGCGCTTCTGGTTAATATTTAAAGACAGGCGAGGGTTCGGTCGGGTTGTGGGGAGGGGGGGGTAGAGGGGATGTCCCACCCGCGATTCCGGGAGCAGAATTCCCTCCGGGAGAGGCATCAGGGCTGGGGGTCGCGTGGGGTTTTCCACGGCGAGAAAAATTGTAAGGCGAGGCCCGAAAAGGCGAGAAAATCGGGATTTTAACACCCCCCACACCCACAACCGGCTCTGCCCACCCCCAAAACCCACTCGGGGTCCCCTTCCACTCGTGTCACCCCCTTCCCGTGGAGCTGCTGCAGAGGAAGGGACACCCGAGGGGGGTTGATAAGATCAGGGTGGGGGGGATCGATCCCAGCTTCCAGAGGCCTTAGAGGTGGACGAGAAGGGGGGAAAAAGGGGGGTCTCGGGATGCGTGGGGGCTGTTTGGGATCAAAAAGCGTTTTCCACGTGGGTTTTGGGGCGCTTTTCGCTCGGATGGTGCTGGGGTGGCGTCCACGCTCCGGGGGGAGGTTGGGATTGCGAAGGGGGCTAAAAGGAGATGATGAAGCTTCGTCTCCGCTTGGCAGGACTGGAATTGTACCCAAAAGAGGGATTTTTTTTCATTTTCCCCCCCCTTATTTTGTCCCCTTCCGCCCCGTTTTGGTGCCGGGCCAAGGGCGAGTGAGGGCTGAGCCATTCCCGGTCCCCCTACTCCCAAAATCCCTGCCGGATTAACCTCCTAGGGGAAAAAACCCACCCAAACAAACAAAAAACCACCCAAACAAACAAAAAAACCACCCCAAAAGCACTTTAATTTTTCTCTCCCGTCCTCACACGCGAACTTTTCCCACCACCTCGTGCCCGGCCCAAGCCTTGGAGGGCTCAGGATGGAGGAGCCCAGAAGTGAACCCGGAGGGGGTTCTGGGGGAAGAGGTTGGAAATGTGCGTGTGTGTGTGGGGAAAATGATGTTAATTATTAATATCGACATCCCGGGGGGATGCAGGAGGGCTGAGAGCACTCGAAGCACCACTCGAGCAAGGGAGCTCTTTCCAGGAGAGGGGATGAAGCCGCAGGTTTTTGTGTATATGTTCCCAGCCCATAAAATAACATCTCCGGGGTCGCTAATGGGCTCTTTCGGTGGCCACTTTCTCCTCCAACTTTCCCTTTCTCCCCCTCCTTCCCCACCCCGCCCGAAACGAGCCCGATGTTTTCTTTTCAACTTAACCCAGGGTTCAGCGATTATCGGGCGGGTCACTGGAAGTCGGCTGGGTGGAGGGAAAAGTCAAGGAGAAATCTTGGCTCCTGGAAATAATCTCAATTAAAATCACCCCACTCCAAGCAACCCCAATAATCCCCTCCCCCCCCAAACAAATATTTGAGGCTTAAAAAAAAATAAAATAAATGGATGTGAAGGGAGAAAAACCCTCCCTAAGGCCACCAAAGCGGGGAAGGGCCCAGCTGTGATCACATGAACTCGGGCGACCCAGCAGACAAATAAAAAACCCCGAAGAGGGAGGTTATTGCTCAGCTCCGGGCTCCGGGCGCCTCGTTAAGGGGGTGATTTGCTGGAAGAGAGGAGAAGTCGGGGAGTTATTGGGGGTTTTGTAAAAAAAAAATAAAAATAAGAAGGTGGAAGGGAAAAAAATAAGGAGGAAAACGGAAAAGAAAGCGAGGAAAAAGGGAAGGGGGAAAAGAGAGGGAAGAAAGGAAGAGGAAAAGGAGGGAGAAAGAGGAGAGGGGAAAAGGGGGAAAGAAGAAGAGAGGGAAACTGGGGGGGAAAAAAGGGGAGGGAGGGAAAAAAAGGGCAAAATCCCACAAAAAAATAAAAATTAAGGAGTCTGTCACCCACCAAGCAGCAAGTTTGACTCTTGCTGGGACTCCCCCACTCCCGAGGAGTTCCCGGGCTGAGGGGCCCGCACCAATTAAATTCTGCATAAACCAGCGAATATTTCCAAACCTCACCTCGAAAGGGAGCTTATTTTTTAATTTTTAATTTTATTTTATTTTATTTCATTCCCTCCTTCCCCTCTCAACCCCCCCCACACCCCCCAACTCCACCACCTCCGTTTCGGGAGGGGACGAGAGGAACAAAAAAAAAAACCAACAATTTCTCCCCGGCATAAAAATGAAACATCAAATTAGTTTGCCTCTGGGCTTCATTTTTCCCCTTCTACATTATAACTAGTTATTGAACTCGCTAGAAGATCTAAAGGCCATTTGTGAGGAGAGAAATTTCAATGGAGTTCCCCCATCAATAACTCCTTGGCAGTGACCTATTGGATCAAGTCAAACAGTTGAGGTGAAATTCAGGTCACGCTGTCTAACCAATATTAAAATGCGCCCACTTTTTAAAAAGCCACTTTCAACGAGATTTGAAGAAAATTGAATTCCTGGGTGGGGTGAGAAGGGGTTGGGGTTGGCCGGGGTGGGGGGGGAAGGGAGGGGATGAAGATGCTGCTTTGCATATTTTATTTCCGAGCCGAGCCCCTTTTTTGGGAAGGGATAAATATTTACATTATTAGGTTTTTTTTTCTCGGAGGGGGAAGAGGCTCCGAAAGCGGAACGTAGGAGGCGGTTGGGGGGCTCTGCTTATTAAAACCGTTTTAGGCCGATTCATTACTTTCGCTGACAACAGATTTAAGGAGGGAGAGGGGAAAGCAAAAAAAAAAAAAAAAAATCAATTAAACATTTGCATATTTCTTCGCATAAATTAGACCTGGCGTATTTGCATTAGGACGGGACAAAAAAAAAAAAAAAAAAAAAAAAAAGGAGTGTTTGTTGGTGTGTTTCTTTTTTTTTTGCCCGGCTCTGCCTGCAAGTTGTAGGCAAAAATAAAGGAAATAAATTAATTAATTCCATGGCGGTGCCCGCGGCGGGGAGAACCCAAGTGGTAAAAAAAAAAACCAAACCAAAACCATATAAATATATATATTTAGAGGCGGGTTTTTTAATTCTCCCTCCATTAATGGCTGGAAAAGAAGCCTGCAATCCAAAAAAAAAAAAAAAACCAAATTGATTGCCAGCTCCCTCCTCTCGAGCAGGCAGAGTTCATCCTCCGCCGGAGCGCCTCTTTTTTTTATTTTCTTTTTTTTTTTTAGCCCCGCTTTTCCCCTATTCTCACGAAACACGGGCTGACAACCCCCCTCTTGCCCAGTAGATAGGTACTTCATTTTTTCCTGGGAAGCACAGATTGCTAATGGGCCGCGGGACAGGTTACCGAACGGTCAGTATGGAAATGCCCCGCACAATGAATCCGCTGAGACAATGCCACTGATTTTTCTTCCGCACTGTCAAAAAGCCGCTTTGTACTTAAAAAAAAAAACACCAAAAAAAAAACACCCCCACGTCCCCTCCATCCTCCCCCGGTCCGTGTTTCGCGGCCCTCAACCCGCCTAGGGATGAAACAACCCCCTAAATAACGCCTTAAATGGGATTATTTGGGGTTTTTTCCCCAGGATTTTTATCTGGTTTTTCTCGGTTTCTCGGGGGGTTTTGTCCCTCCCGAAACGTTTTTTCTCCGCCGAGGTTGTGGGGACGAGGGATGGAGAGCGGTGGGAGGGCGGCTTTGGAGACAAAAGAGGCAGATTCTTGTACAAAACTCTTCTTTCGCGCGTCCCTCCCGGACTTATTTTACAGAGGAGGGGAAATTAAGGGGGGGAAAAAAAGGAAAAAAAAGGAGGGGGGTAAATAAATAACAAATTCGAACACTTCGGGAAAGGGGCACAGCTCCAAACTCCGCGGAAAAAGAGGAGCGGATGGGGGAGGATGGGAATCCCAGAGCGATAAAAAAGGGGGGAAGTCGGATTTTTTTGGGGTGTTCCTGAGAAATCCTGGGGGTTTCTTTCCTTTTTTTTTTTTTTTTTACAGAAATTTTAATGGAGTTGTCAGAAATCCGGCCCCCACCTCAGGGGACAGAGGGGGTGAAGGGAGATGGGGAAGGGAAGTCCTCAGAGGGAGGTTTGGGGTGGAATTTGGGGTCGGCGGGGGGGGGTGACTGTGCAGATAAAGTTGCGTTTCCCCCCCCTGAGCAAAGAGAGAGAGAAAGAGCCCAGTTTGTGACCTTCACGCCTCGATTTTTATTTATTTATTTATTTATTTATTTTAAATTTTAATGCTTTGATTCCTGCCTGGTTGGTTCGTACTTTATTCCCCCCCCCCTTTTTATTATTATTATTATTTCTCTTTTTTCTCTTTAATTTTCATTTTTAAACACCCGGCACCCTTCAGAGAAACCATCCAATCCCTTCTTGAGAGAACTACCTGTGGATATTTATTTATTCCGCCGGTGCTTATTGAAACCATCTATTGAGGGAATGGAAGGAGGGGGAAGGAGGGATGTGCGTAGGTAAAAATTACTTTATTAACTCTCCATCTTTATTCAATATTCCCTCAGCCTTGGAATAAAGTTGTTGCATCAGTCTGAACTATAAATGTCAAAGCCCTGCATGAGGCTGAGGTGCTCGGGCAGGATGAAGTATCGCTGGAGAAAAGGGATTTATTGGCTATATTTAAATCAATGTTTTGGCTTCCGGAATACATTTCTATTCGTGTCTCTCCTTTTGTTGTTGTTGTTGTTGTTGATTTTTCTCCCCCCCTTCACCCCGAAACCTCGGGGGGGTGGGAGAACAACGAGGATTTCGCCTCCCGCAGGTACATCCAGAGGCGTTTTTTTCTCCCCCGGAATTCCGGGATTTACAACTTTAGGAAGGAGCGGGGCCAGCAATTAGCGAAGCCTTGAGAATCACCCGCCAATAAACCCTTCCTCCCCCTCCCTTAAAAAAAAAAAAAGCCAAATAAATAGGGGAAAAAAACCCTCCTCAATCCACGTCCCGCTGCCCAAAGGGACGGGGAAGGGGGGGCTGAACCCACCCCCCCAAACCCCCAAAAATAAAATAAAACCCTCCCCGTCTCCTATATGTACCCTGTAGACTCGAATTTGTGTGAGCGTTTCCCAGTCACAAATTCGTCTCTAGGGGAATATATGGGCGATGCCAGAGCCTTGGAAAGTTCTGCTTTCCTTTTTTTTTTTTTTTTTTAATTGCGGCGCTCCCCAATTAAACCCTCCCGACCCCGCTGATGTCATTTTTGCTTAAGAGGTGCTTGATTTTCGACCGCGAGGAGCGGCGCTTTTTTTTTTCCTTTTTTTTTTTTTTTTTTTTTTTTTTTTTTTCATTTTAATGTGCTTCGCCAGGGCTTGTTAATAATAATTAAAATTTAAAAAAAAAAGAGAGAGAGAGAGAGGCGAGGAGCAGAACCTCCGCGATGATCGTGGAGGGGGTGTGTGTGTGCGCGCGTGGGGGGTGTGTGTGTGTGTGTGATAATAATCAAAATAAAATCCCATTATTACTTTTCGTCTCCAGAAGAAACAGCAGCCACCGCAAACACAACTCTCAGCCAAGAGCACAAAGAGCCCCGACCATTTCGCGGTGACTGATTTATGGCGTTTTACAACCCCATAAAAAGCTGTAACAACCAGCCAAAAGCCTTCGACACCGCTGGCACATTTAGTCTAATAAATAAAACATAAACAGTTAACTTTATGTGTCACTTTTATTGTTATCAAGTAAAATATGGCAATGCCCTGCGAGCTATGATTTTCAGCTATAATTGTTATCAAGCACAAGGAGGGAATACCCCTCCCGCCCTCCTCTGCCCCGCTCTTCGGGCAGAGGTGGAGAGGAGAAATAATTAAAAATAAAAAACCCCAAAACCTCCTTTAATCGAGGGATTTCGAACCCTCTCCCCCCCCAAAAAAAACCCCCACCTCTGACATCCCTTTGCAGCGCCGGGGGAGGTGGGAGCCATTTTTAACTCATTCCTCCACTCCCCCCCAAAAAAAAAATCCCACGTGGATTCCTTGTTTTTGGACCAGGGGGAAGGTCAGGGCTTTAAGGCCGGGCCCAGGGGGTGAGGGAGGGCCGCGGTGTTGCCACTCGTGAGCGTGTTTTCCCCCTCCCACCCACCGTGGGAGCACCCAGGGCAGAGGAAAGGAGGGTGCTGCCTCCCACCCCTCCAAAAATATCCACCCCCACACCTCAAAAACCGGGGCTCGGCCACACTGGGAAGGTTTTGGGGGTAAAAAGGGGGGTCCCCCAATGCTGTTTGGGGTGAGGGGGGCTGTGCGTGACATTGGTTGTGTCCCCCCCTCGACTGAGATTTAAGGCAGGGGCACCAAAAAGGATCTTCCTTGCAGGTAAATTGCCCACCCCACCCCCCCAAAAAAAAGGTGGTGATGGTGTTTAACCCTCTCCCCTCTACCATGGGGGTGAGGGGGGGTCTGGGCTGCGGGGAAAAGGGGGGGATGAACCCCCCCAGGGTGTCCCCAACCTGCCCCCCATCCCCTCCCCAGCCTTGGGGGGCTGGACACCCTCACCCTCACCTCAAGACTGGTGTAGGGGGGTCATCATCACCAGCTCGGCTAGGTGGGGGGGGGTGCTCACTGCCCCCCAAAACACCCCCCCCAGACCCTTCCTCCCATCCTCATCCTCACCCTCCCCCCCTCCACAACCCAAAAGGGGGTCCCCCCATTGTTGTGCGTGTGTCCCCCTCTTTCCCGCAGCCCTGGGGAGTGCGTGTGTGAGTGGGGGAAGCGAGGCTACGACCCCCACCCCCTCACCCACCCACCCCACCACCCACCTCTCCCCTCAGCCCTTCATCCCCGCGCCCCCAATCCCACATTTCTCTCTCTCTCTCTCCATTCCAACCCCATCTCTATCTCCATCCACCCACCCCCTCCCCACCCCCTCCCCACCCCCTCGCAATTTGGGTACATTTTGCAGAGCTTTTGGTTCCTTATCCGGGGACTGGGCCGGCGGGTGTGATTGGCCGCGGATGTCACATGGTGAAAGTAACTTTACGGGGTCGCAGCTAGTAGGAGGGCTTTATGGAGCAGAAAAACGACAAAGCGAGAAAAATTATTTTCCACTCCAGAAATTAATGATCATGAGCTCTTATTTGATGGACTCTAACTACATCGATCCGAAATTTCCTCCATGCGAGGAATATTCGCAAAATAATTACATCCCAGACCACAGTCCGGAATATTATAGCCGGACCAGGGAGTCCAGCTACCAGCATCACCACCCGGAGCTGTACCCCGTGCCACGACCCTCCTTCCCCGACCGCCCGTTCAGCTGCGGGGGGCTCCCGGCTCCCGGCAACCCGGCCGCGCTCCAAAGGGGACACGGGCAAACTCCAGGAGGCCAACACCTCTCAGAGAAAGCACAGCAGCTCTGCGAGCAGGCTGCCCTATCCACCTCCTCCACCACTCCTTCCCCAGCCCCTCCAGCCTGCAACCAGCCAAACCCCGACCATCCCACCAGCACAGCTTCCAAACAGCCCATAGTCTATCCCTGGATGAAAAAAATCCACGTCAGCACTGGTATGCAACTTTTATTTTCCTCTTCTGTCTCCCCTCCGCTCTCTCTGATTTTCACACCATGCTCCTCGCTCCCCTCTCGCCTCTCTCTCTCTCTCTCTCTCTCTCTCTCTCTCTTTTTTTTTTATTTCCTTCCCTTCCATGAGAGCCTTTGGGTTAGCACAATTGAACTGGATTTACGACTCCGAATGGGTAATTACACCCACCATAAATTTTATAGCCGAGCTACTGTGGGCAGCCGTAGCCATGTGGCTCGGGCTGTTATGTATGTGTGAAACTCCGAAAGCTTTGTGAGGGGTGCATAAATAATTCAGTCTTTTGAGCCAGGGAAACCCCTTCCTATTAGAATAGAAACTCTCGAGCTGCCCAAAGTTCTTTATTACCTATTTAGCCTATTACTTTTTTTTTTTTTGTTCCTTTTTTTTTTTTTTTTTTTTTTGTAAAAATCTTCTCCCCCGGCTCCTCCAGTCGCCTCTCCCGACCCTCTCTCCATCCACGCTGATTTTCCTTGTGTGTTTTTTCTTTTTTTTTTTTATTATTTTATTTTTTGTGTCTTTTTTTTTTTCCCCTTTTCCTGTTCGTTTGTCTTTTTTTTTTTTTTTTCCCTTTTTTTTTTTTCGATTTTTTTGTTTTTGGTTTGGTTTGGTTCGGTTTGTTTTCCTTCCCCTCCTTTTCCAGTGAATCCCAATTACAACGGAGGCGAACCCAAGCGATCCAGGACAGCCTACACCAGGCAGCAGGTTTTGGAGCTGGAGAAGGAATTCCACTATAACAGGTACCTGACCCGGCGGCGCCGCATCGAGATCGCGCACTCCCTTTGCCTCTCCGAGCGACAGATCAAAATCTGGTTTCAGAACAGGAGGATGAAGTGGAAAAAAGACCACAGGCTGCCCAACACCAAAGTGCGGGCAGCGAACGCCGGGCCCGGCGCTTCCACCGCCCCCGCGGCCCCGGCGAGCTCGGCCGCGGGCGAGGAGCTGCCCCCCCCTCCGACCGCGCAGGACCCGCGCAGCGAGGATATCACCAGGTTATAAAAAAAAAAAAAACAAACCACCCTTTCCTCCTCCTCCTCTTCTTCCTCCTCCTCCTCCTCCTCCTCCTCCCCGACCGACCCCCTCAAAAGGCCCGCGCACGAGTGACTCTGGATTATTTATAGGATCTAATATATATATATATATATATTTTGGTCTTCTCCCCCCCTTTTTTTTTCCCCCTCTTTCCTCGCCTCGTAGCTTTTTAAATTTTAATTATTATTATAATTATAATTATTATTATTATTATTATTTTTTGCTTCCTTCTGTGAGTGTCTCACAAAGAAAACACCACGGGTGTCCCCCTTTAGATGCATGTCGGATAGCATGAGGCCAGGTGTCTGCACCTGCAGGGTGGGTTTGTTTTTAGGGTGTTTTTGGTTTTTTAACGTCTTTTCAGGGGCTTTATTTATTTTTTAAAGCGGGGAGGGGGCAGGGAAGGAAAGCAGAGTGGGGAGAGGGGGGGTGGGAAGGAAGAGGGTCGAATTTAACGAAGAAACGCTGATAATCCTGACGGCGGAAAACAGGCAAATAACAATAAAAAAAGGGCGAATTTGGGTGTTTTTCCCCTCCCCGCACCCCACTCTGCGTGGGGAATGCGCGACGAGCGTGGGGAGGGGGTGGGAAAAAAAGCTTAAAAATCACGATTAGAGGTGGTGATGGTGGTGGTGGAGGGGAAGGCAAACAAAAAGCAGCCACGAAACAACACACGGGGGGTGGCCGAGCCCTTTTTTTTTGCCGAGAAATCGAGAAGTAAAAAAGGGAGAGAGAGAGAGAGAGAGACAGAAAGAACGACCTATTTAAAAAAAAAAAAAGAAATAAAGAGCAGCGGAAGGTTCTCCAAAAGTCCGTAGTTAGGAGGGTTTTTTTGTCGTGGTTATTTGTGTTCTCGGGTTGATTTTTCTTTATTTTTTTTTCTTTTTAAATTTTTTTTTAAAATCCTTTATTTTTTTTTTTCCCCGCCATGATCGTTGTAAAGTTGCAATAAAACAGTTTTAGTGTGTCTGTGACGGTCCCAGTGTTCAATAAAACCGGTCAGTGTGAATTAGTTTTACTTTTATGTCTGGTGCCTTATTTTACTTCCCCCCTTCTCCCCCCCCTCTCTTCCCCTTTCCCTGCCCCCTCGATCTCCCTCCCAACCCGCCCCAAATTAATAATAATATTAACGATAATAATCGTAATAACCAGGATAATAAAACGCCGGGACAGCGGATCCCACGAGCACCAGCTACTGCTTAAACTGAGTTTTAAACCGAGCTGAAAGATTAAAAAAACTCCCAACTCCCAGATTTTTTTTTCTTTTTTTTTTTTTTTTTTTTATGACATCACGGCGTGGCCGGTGCCTTTTGAAACCTCAGACCCTCCCAACCTGTAAAGATGGGGCTTAAAAAAACAAACAAACCCAAAAAAAAAACCTGAATAAAAGGGGAAATCCGGGGCTTTCAGACCAGTGCTGGTGGACTGGGAGCAGCTCCCGGTCGTGCCTCTTTTTATTTTCTTTTTCCTTCCCTGGGGTTCAGCTCCTTCTCCCCCTCTTGGAACCTTTCGCCTCGCGGTCTTTTCAGCGGGATTATTGTTAATAATAATCATAATAATCATAATAATCATCATAATAATAACTGATAGTAATGATGATTGCGGTTGGTATTTTGCCCTGGCTGTCGTGGCGGCCACGAGCCCCGGATTGAATTTTGCCAGGTGATGAAAAGGCTGTTAAATAATAATAATAATAATAATAATAATAATAATAATAATAATAATAATAATAATAATAATGGCAGTAATAGCGCTGATAAATGTAATTCATCCCTCCCCGACCTTTGGAGGCAGCAAATTGGCAGCAGAGGGGGGAGATTTGGGAGGGAGGGGGGAAGGAAAATCTGTGTTCCCCCATCCTAAAATTGGGGTTTGGAGCTTCCCTGGCTGGGCAGGGAAAGGGGGAGGGGCTGAACCCCACTTTGATTTTCATTTTAGGCCTGGTTTTGGGCAAGTTTTGGGGGGCTGGGAGAGGGAGGCCTGCTGGAATTCCCACACCCCCACCCTCCACACCCCCTTTTCCAAGGGGGTTACCCCAGAGGAGGCTTTTCCAGCGTCTTAATTCGGGTTTTATTCTCTTTATTTACCGTTTTCCTCCCACCCCCCCCCCTCCAGCATCGATTTAAGCTGCCACGAAACAAATCGCGGCCTCGACCCCCTTTTGTGAGAGCTGGGGGTGTTTTTCTGATTATCCTGGGGGTGGGTGGTGGTTATGGATTAAAATAATCAGTTTTTTCTTTATTATGATGATTTTTTTTTTTGCCCCACGTCCTGTTTTGGTGATGTTTAATCCAAAAGATCCAAACGCAAGGCCAGGAGGAGAATCCCCTTCCTCCTGGTTAAACATTCCCACCCCCTCCCCAGAGCAGGGAAAGATGTCGGGAGCCAGTTGGGGATTGGGGATTTGGGATTTAAGCCGAGCCCTTCGCAGCTGAGAGGATAAAAAACCAACCCCACTCCGAGCCCTAAAAATAAGAAAAAATTAAATAGAAAATATAAATACGACCGGTAAACGCGCAGGGGGGTGGGGTGGAGAGGGGTGTAGGTGTTTTAAAATCTTCTTTTAGAGGCAAGAAATCCGAGGGGAAAAAAGAAAAGGAGGAGGAAGGAGAGGGCAAAAAAAGGGCACCAGGGAGGGGAGAAATTCAGGTTTAATGCCTGTTAACGAGCAGTAAACGGCACCCAGGGCGAGGGAGATGTTTAAAAATCCTCCTTTACGGGCAAGAAATCCGAGGGAAAAGGGGAGAAAATAAGGAGAGAAAATCAGGTTTAATGCGGGGAAGGGGGGGGAATAAAAGGTGCTGAGAGGGGGGGGCTCCCCCCGAACACCCCAAGGTGAGGAAGGGCAGCCCCTCCCCCCCCCAAAAATGTCCTCGGGGTGGGTTGGATTTGTCCCTGTTTTTTTGGGGGGGATTCTGGAGTTTGGGGTTGTGGGATGGGGTTTTATTTTGGTTCCACCCCAGGATAGGGGGGAGTTGGAATTGGGGTGCTGGGGGAGCCCCTGGGTGGGAGAGGGGAAAGGAGGGGAGGGGAGAGGGGAAAAATGGGGGGAAAAAGGTAAAATAAAGGGAGGAAAAGGGAAATAAAGGTGGGAAAGAGGGGGATGGAAGGGGCAGGGAAATAAAGGGGGAAGGGGAAGTAAGGGGGGAAATAAGGGGAGAAATAGGGGAATAAAGGGGGAAATAGGGAATAAAAGGTGGAAGGGAAATTGGGGGGAGAGAAATAAGGGGGGAAATGGGGGGATAAAAGGGGGAAGGGGAATAAAAGAGAAGGGAAATAAGGGGGAAAGAGAGAAATAAAGGGGAGAAAGGGGGAGAGAAATAAGGGGGAAATACAGAAATAGAGGGGGAAAAGGGGAATAAAGAGGGAGAGAAATGAGGGGGAAATAGAGAAATAAAGGGGGAAAAGGGGAATAAAGAGGGAGAGAAATAAGGAGGGAATAAAGAGGGAGAGAAATAAGGGGGGGAATAGGGGAATAAAAAAGGGGGAAGGGAAGTAAAGGGGGGAGAAATGAGGAGGGGAATAAAAGGAGAAGGGGAAACACAGAGGGGCAAATAAATAAAAAAATGGAAGAAGGGGTGGAAAAAAGGGAAGGCGAAGGGAAGAAGGAGAAAAAAGGAGAAATTAAAAAAAAAAAGAGAGAGATAAACAGGGAGGAAAAGGGAGCGAAAAAAAGAGGGGGTTGGAAATATCAGTTCCCGCTGCAAACCAGCCCCAAAAAGCCCCGGTGCCTTTGCTTTTTTTCCTTTTTTTAGCCTCTCGACGCCTCCGCGAGAGGAGAGGTCGAAAGAAAAAAAAAAAAACTTTTATTGAAGTTCTCGGAGTGAAAAAAAAAAAAACCAAACAAAAAAAACCAAAAAACCAAAACCCAAAAAAGGCGAAAAGCGGGTTCACGGAAAGGCCAACTTTTCTGCTGCAGGCAGAGAGTGACCCCCCCCACCACCACCACCACCCCCGAGCCCTCCTGACCCGCTGCCTCTCCTCGAGGATGTCCCCTCTGTGTCCTCGGACACACAATTTAAGAGGCACCATCGCCCTTTCCGAGGCTTTTGTGGGGTCGCGGTGTGGTTTTTTTTTTTTTTGGGTTTTTTTTTAATCTGATGGGGTGTCCCGGGTAGAGGGAGGAGAGAGACAGAGGGAGGGGGGGGTTGGAGCTGCGTGTTGTGGCATTGTCCTCTGGCCAAAATAAACCCCCCGGGAGGAAAGGAAGGGGGGGAGAGAGAAGGGTGAAGTGGCGGCCAAACTTCTCTTTCTCTGTGTCTCTCTCTCTCTCTCTGCCCCCTTCTTTTCCTCTCGGAGATGCTCGAAGCTCGCGGCGGGTCCGGGAGCGCTGCCCCTGGCACGTGAGTAAATTCCCACGGCAGGAAAATCCCCCAAAAAATATAGTTATTATTTTTATTTCTTTATTTTTTTAAATAATAATTTAAAATCGGGTTGATACTCGGAAATAAAATAGTAATATTGATGATAATTAAAAAAAAAAAAAAAAAAAAAGAGGTGAAAGCGGAGCCAAAAAAAGAGAAAAAAATAAAAGTTTATGGGAGGGGAAAATCAGGATGGAAATGGGAGGTGGAAGAGGGGGAGGGTTAAAAATAACCCCGCGTGCGTCCGGCGGGACAGAGGGACGGGCAGATCCAGGGGTGGATGGAGGAAATGCTGCCCCGTGGTTCATCCCCGAGCTCCGTGTCCCCAACTGGCCCCGGTGCCCCCCCAGCATCCCCCCCATCCCTCCCCATCCCTCCCCTCCGGCTGCCGCATTGTTCAGGGCTCGGATAATTCGCTTTACTCTGATTATTGGGCTATAAAACTCCCTCAAACGACGTGTTTCTGGAGGCTCGAATTAACATCTGAGGCCGGGGCGCTGTTTTATCTCCTCTTTTATGTTCTTGGAGTCCAATTTGTTTTGAAGTTCCCCTGATAAGTTTTTTTTTTTCTTTTTTTTTCTTTTTTTTCTTTTTTTTCGCCGGTTCCTCTCGCAGCTCGGGCTCGATTTGAGATGTTGTTTCGCCTTTTCCTTCCTTCCCCTCTCCCCTTTAAGTGTCTCCGCTAAGGACTCGGGGGTTTGAAGTCGTTTCGCGAAGGGTTTTTAAACGGCAATAAAAATAAGGGCGGGAGGGGGGAAAAACCCCACCCAAACCAGCAAAAAGTCTTTGTATCCGGAGGCTCCGAGGAATGGCAACTTAATCTTGAAAATTTACATCAGCAGGCTGCGAAAATGAGCTTCCTGTATTGCCTGGTAGGAAGGAAAACACACACACACATATATATATATTTATAAAAAAAAGGAAGTAACATCTCCAGAGATGCTCTGGGGAGATAACAGCACCCTCAGCTCGAGGAAAACTTTTTTATTGCGTTTTTTTTATGAGCTGGGAATACATTTCCCTCCCTCCCACCCCTTTTTTTTTCCACCCCCCCTTCTCTTCTTCTTCTTCTTGTTGTTGTTGTTGCCCCGGGGCTCTCCTGTTGAGCTTCCAACCATCCCCTCGCAGGTTGCGAACGTTCCTCTCTCTCTTTTTTTCTCTCTCTCTCTTTTTTTTTCTCTCTCTCTCGCCGGTGTTAATTGGAATTAAAAGCCAAAACACGCGCCCGGGGTTAAACGAGTGAGTTACGGGCTGGCCCCGGCCCTGACAGCACCTCCGCGCCGCAACTTTTATTTATTGTCCTCTCCTATATCATTATCCAGGGTTTGGTTTTTTCTTTTTTTTATGCACTTCCCCAATCCGTGCGCCGTGATTAATTTGGGTGGGCAAGGCACCAAGCTAAACATTTTGGAGGATTTATTGTTATTATTATTTATTTAATTAATTTACTTTTTTTTTTTTTTTTTAACAAGCGTTGGGGGGGACACAATTTTTAAATACTGCCTTTTATTTCTATTTTTCTCTCTTTTTTTTTGCTAATGTTTGGGTGTTTCTTCAGCGCAAGTGCGTTTTTGGCTTTATCTTTTTTTGGGGGGGGAAAAAAAGCGTCTTAGGAGTGGATTTTCCCTCTTCTCCGGAAATCAGGACACGCTCCAGGAGCGAGCGAAATAAAATAATTGGGGAAATAAAGAAATCGTCCCTTCTCTGGCGGGGGAATTTAAACCCCTCCTTGGAATTACACGAACTTTTCCCTCCCCTCCTCTTTACCTGGAGGGTTTTGCGCTCTTTAAAATCCAAAAAACCGAGACGTCTCATGGATAAACTGGGATCCAGCGCAGGGATCCCCCCCCAAAAAGGGATATTTAATCGTGTTTCCTCAAGAAAAGTTGGATTTTTCCAGCTTTTTTTTCCCCTCACCGAGGATTTTCCTGCCCCGGTGACACCTTTGGATCCCTCGTTCCTCCTCCGAGGGCGAGGATGAGTCTCCCCCACCTCCCTAATTCCAAATTAATCCTGCCGGGCAAGGGTTATTTCTCCCGGTGGGAATGTCAGGAGCTTTTTGAGGGCCGAGGATTTCGGCTGCTTTTATGATTTTTTTAATTTTTATTTTTAATTGCGTTTATCCCCTCATGTCCGGGCTGCTCTGACAGCTGCCACTCACACCCAGCCCTGCCAGGCTCCTGATTTTGGGGGGAATTAAGGGCAAAAAAGAGGCAAAACCCCCTTTTATTGCTCGATTTTTGTGGGGGGGAGAAGCAGTAAAATAACCCCGGAAAGGATGGAGAGGCCCCTCCAAAAACCAGAGGTTCTGTGCCCAGAAAATCCCGATTTTTAGCCCCGAAAAGGTTCATCCTGAAAAGTGGGAATAAAACTTCCCAATCCCCTCTACCCTCCACCTTCCAGGGAATAAAACTGCAGGCAGAGGTGGATTTCTCCCTCTCAAACCCCCCCCCCCCATATTTATTCCTTCCCCGATTGGGGGACTTTTAACCCCAAATTCGTGTTTTCTGTGGGTGCTTTTTTTACCCTCGGAGAGACCCCCACGAGGCACCTTTATAATGATGATTTCTAATTAAGCCCCGTTTTTATGGGGACAATTAAAAGCCCTGCAGATGGAGGGATGAAGGCAGGTAACCCCCTACCCCCCCAAAAAAAAACCCCTCTGGATCAGCACGGGATTAACCCCCACAACTTTATATTTATTATTATGGTATTTAAACACCTCCCAGCTGCTTCATCCTCGCTTTAAACCCCACCAAGCCCTCCCAGGGTTCAGATCCCCCCTCTGTGTTTTTATTCCTATTTTACTCTTATTTTTAGTCCCCTTTTGCTCTTCTATTTAGTCCTATTTTGCTCTTATTTATATTTTTATTTTACTCTTACTTTTAGTCCTATTTCACTCTTCTTTTTGGTCCTATTTCACTCTTATTTTTAGTCCTATTTCCTTCTTCTCTTATCGCTGCTTTATTCCCATTTCATTCTTATTTTATCCCCTAATTCATCCCTGTTGCACTCTCCTTTAATTTCCTATTTTATCCCTATTTTATCCCTATTTTATCCCCGTTGAACTCTTGGTTTCCTTCCACGTTATCCCTGGTTTTATCCCCCTATTTCTTCCCTCTTGCCCAGGGGAAGAAGAGGAGATAAAAAAAAAAAAAAACAACCCTCAACCCCTCAAATTCCCCAAAAATCCTCCCAGTCCCATCCCAGATTCCTTGAAGTGCCTCTAAAATATTTAAAGAAGGGCCCGGGAAGTGTTTACGTCCAGGTTGGCTCCAGGTCGTGACCCCCGGCTCGGACACAGGGACAAAAGGGACTCTTTTTGGGGTTTTTTGGGGGGTAAAAAAAGGGGGGTCTGGGTGGTCTCAACCTCAGAAAGGCCGAGGGGTGGGGTGGGAGTGATTTGATGGGCGGTTTGGGGTTTTAATGACGGTTTGAAATGATTTTTAATGGCTTTTAATTCGATTTTTGACTCAGCTCTGGAGAGGGCGGGGGTGGAATCAGCCCCGAGCTGCTCCTGGGAGGCTTAAAAATGTAAAACCCCCCAAAAAACTTCATTTTAGGGGAGGAAAAGGGTTGGGGGGGTGGGTGTGATAAACCCCCTCCCTCTCTGATTAAAATCCATCTCCCCCCCACCTTTTTTAACTTCATTTTCCACCTGGATGTTTCTGCAAATTTATCCCGGGGAGGCGACGATTTGAGGAGGGAAAGGATTATTTAACCCTGAATTAATAATAATAATAATAATAATAATAATAATAATAATAATAATAATAATAATAATAATAATAATAATTTTAATGCCTGGAAAGGAGGGAGGGAAGGAAGACGGCCCATATTTCCCCCTGTTTGGGGTTAAAAATTAAAACCATCCCAGGCCCTTCCGGAGCATCTTTAATTATTAGGAATATTTATTAGCCCTAATCGGCGGGGCATTTCCCGCTAATGGGCCCCAGTAATTGCGCGGGGACTTAATTAGGGGCGCGTTTTTGGCACCCGCGCAGCTCTAAAGACACTTTTGGGGCCGCGCCCGGGGTGGGAATGTCGCGATAGCCGCCGATATAAAACCAGGAAGAAACTTCTCTCCTTCATTCCCCTCCCCCGGATCCAAGCGAGGGAGGGAGAGGGGAGGGAAATATTCGGGAATTCTCAGGTAGGGTTAAAAAAAATCCACGAGTTTATCCCTTTTTCGCCAAAAAATCCTAAAAAAAAGCCCCTCCCGGCCCTAAAAACGATCCCGGGAGGTTCGAAATGGGGAAGGAAAGGCAGGGGGGAAGGAGGAGAAGGAGAATTTTGGAGCTGATGGGGAGGGAGGGAAGGGGGTTCTCTCACCCCGCCGGGAATTTTGGGGTCGGGATGATGGAGAGAGGGCAGGGAAGACCCTAAAACACAACTCCCCCCCTCTTTTTTGGGGGGGGTTTGGGGGTTTTTGGGGTGCTGTGATCTCTGTGTCTTCCCGGGGGAAAGGGGGGGTTTCCTGCTGGACCGGGGAGATCAGAGAGGGAATAACCCCCCAAAAAAATGTGGGGGCAGAGGGAGGGTGGGTGTGAAAAGGGGGTAAATGGGAAGGAGGGTTCAGGGGGGCTCTGGGGTGGCCAGATGTGGGGGCTGTCACGGGGGAGGGGTGCTCAGGGGTGGGGTGGGGTCCAGATGTTGGGGGGACACTGCAGGATCAATTCCAGATGTTGGGGTGACACTTCGGGATCCATTCCAGATGTTGGGGTGACACTGCAGGATCCATTCCAGATGTTGGGGTCACATCGTGGGACGCTGCCCAAGTGTTGGGGGCGTCACCTTGGGGTCCTGCCCGCCCCTCCCAAGCCACGCCCTTTCCCCCTCCCCCTCGCGCCTGTCCCGCCCATCTTTTCCCCCCTCCCCGTCATCCCAAACCAGGGAATTCCTTGGAAAGGCCTCTGGAAATCCGGCTGCTTTTTTTATGGCCCTGTCAGCAGCTCCTTCAGAGCCCGTTTTCCTCCTCCTTATCCCTAATTTTCTCCCCTCTCTGAATCCCTCTGGATCCGGCGTTGAAAGGGAGAAAAAAAACCTCCCCAGGATGAGGATGGGGAGGGAAAAAACAGCCCAGGGATGGGGCTGGAATTCCATCAGCAACAGAGACCTCCAGATCTTCTTTTCCTCTGGGAAACATCCCCCTGGCATGGGGGCAATATTCCCACAGGGAATGGGTCAGGCTGGAATCCACTGTTCCCTAAAAAAGTGACCCCACCCTCAAAGAAAATGGAAAATAAAACCAGAGAGGTTTTTTCTCCGGGGTTGGAAAATCCCTGGAAATCCCTTGAGGGGGGAGAAAAATGTTGCCAAAACCTGAATTTTGCCAATTTTTTTGGGGGGGGTGGAGGGAGGAGCCCCGAGGATGTTCTGCTGGGCTTGGGGAGGTTTGGGATGGGGGTTTGAGAGGAGGTTTAGGGGAGGGTTGAGGAGATTTGGGAAGTTTGGGGGAGTTTTGGGGGAGGTTTCGAAGGTTTGGGGGAGGGTTGAGAGGCTTTGGGGAGCCCTGAGGAGGTTTTTGGGGAGTTTGGGGAGGTCTGAGGAGGGTATTTAGGAGCTTTGGGACGGCCTGGGAAGGTTTGAGGGTGTTCAGAGGAGATTTGAGAGGTTTGGGGAGGTCTGGAGACATTTCAGAAGGTTTTTTCAGAGGTCTGAGGACATTTAAGGAGATTTTTTTGGAGTTCTGGGAAGGTTTGAGGAGGTCTGAGGAGGTTTTTTCCGAGGTCTGAGGAGGTTTTTTAGGAGGTCTGGGGAGGTTTTTAGGAAGTCTGGAAAGGTTTGAGGAGGTCTGGGAAGGTTTTTTTCAGAGATCTGGGGAGGTTTTTCATCAGTCTGGGTGGGTTTGAGGAGCTTTTTTGGAGATCTGGGTCGGTCTGAGGAGGTTTTTTTGGGGATCTGGGGAGGTTCTTCGTCAGCCTGGGTGGATTTGAGGAGCTTTTTCAGAGATCTGGGTCGGTTTGAGGAGGTTTTTTCAGAGGTCTGGCTCAGTCTGAGGAGGTTTTTTGGAGATTGGCTCTGTTTGAGGAGGTTTTTCAGAGATCTGAGTCAGTCTGAGGAGGTTTTTTCGGAGATCTGGCTCGGTTTGGGGCCCAGGTCGCTGCTCCCGGCCCAGGTAACCATGGCAATGAGGGGGCTGGAGCATCCCAAGCTCCATCTCCTCCTCGTTAGCAGCGCTCGTGCCACGCAAACCCGTATTTATCTTGATTAGCCCGAGCCTCTCACCCTCCACATCGCAGCTTTGGGCTCTGCTTTTATCTGACCCAGGAGGGAAAAAATTCCCTCCCATCCCCTCCGAGGTGACCCCTCCAAGACCTCCCCGGAAGGGGCGTTAACGAGCGGACGCTCTTAATTAAGGATTTAAATTAAGGATTTAAAGTGGTTTTTTTGTTGGTTTTTTTGGCTCCTAAAAACCGAAGGTGATTCGGGAACCAAAACGGGGCGGGCAGGGGGGGAAAATTCGGGGGGAAAGCCCGCGGGTTTTTTTGGGGGAAATAAAGCAGGAAAGGCGATTTCTGGGAGGGTTTGGCTGCCGGGGTGACCCCCGACTATCGCGACATCCGGCCCTGCCCCCGCCCCGCCCCTTTCCACGGGGATTTGGGAACGGGAAGTTGGTTTTTTGGGGCCGCCTCATCCCTCTGTCACCCGCTCTGGGGGGTTGGGGGGGAAGGAGCCGCCGATTGCTTTAATTATCCCCCTAATTGGGTTTGGGGGTGTCAGGGGGTGCGCAGGGTTGGGGTTCTGCGGGGGAGGGGTTTGGGGTGGGGAGGGCGGAGACCCCCTGGTTGGGGGTCGGGATGGGGGTGAGGGGGGGATACAGGGGGTGTGTGAGATACCTGGGCACACACCTGGGCACACCTGGGCACACCTGGGCACGTGGGTTTGTACCCAGGGCTGTGACACCTGCACAGGGGGGTGTGGGTGGGGCACAGAAAGATTCCCAAATCGCGGTGTTTTCCTTGGAAAACGAGCCCAGGAGCTGCGGGGCTTCGCTTGGAGGGGCTGAGGAGGAGAATAATGGTGTTAATGCGGATAAAGAAAGGGAATATCCGGGATTTGGGTGAGGAAAAATTAATGATGGGATTATAGGGGGGAATAATAGTCAGAGAAATTGGAATAATAATAATAGGAATAATAATAATAATAGTGCTAATAATAATAATAATAGTGGCAATAATCACAATAGGATTAATATGATCAATAATCATAGTAAATATTAATAATGGCGAATAATAATAATAATACCAATATTAGCGGTAATCATAATAGGATTAATATGATCAATAATCATAATCAATAATAATAATAATAATAAATAACAGCAGCAATAAAAGTAGTAATATAATGAAATCAAAGAGGAAATGATAATAAATTGAAAGGTGTGAAATATTGACAAAGTTGAAGTAAATGGGAATAAAAAATAACACTGTTCGAATAAAAAGGAAAAAAAAAGCAGTGAAAAAAGGTGCTTAATAAAATAAATATATAAATATTAAAATTTATAAAATAAATAATAAAACAATACAGTAATAAAACAACATAATAAAACAATGTAATAAAACAATCTGATAAATAATAAATTAATTAATCAAGATATAATGAAATACCATTTACATATGTTATGTATAACATAAAAATAGAATATAAGATAATAGAAATAAATATAGCTGGGTTAATATTGATTATATTCATATATTATTTATATCAGATATGAATATGATATATAAAAATAGAAACGTAAAATAATAAAAATAACAAGGATAATATAAAATAATAAGAATAATATAAGATAATAAAAATAATTTAAATAATAATCTAAATTATAATGTAAATAATAATAAAATAATAATTAAATAATAGAATAAATAATATGTAAATAATATATAAGTAATATATAAGTAATATATAAGTAATATAAAAATAATATAAATAATATAATAAATGGAATAAATATTAGAATAAATGGAATAAATAATAGAATAAATAGAATAAATAATCGAATAAATAGAATACATAATAGAATAAATGGAATAAATCCTAGAATAAATAATATCCAAATAATAGAATAAATAACATTAATAATACAAATAAACATCCAAATAAAAATAACGCCCAATAAAATAACACGCATCAACAAAATGACCAAAAACAACGTAAAAGTGGAGCGAGGAAAAGGGACTTTTTGGCCAAACCCCCCTCCCTTTCCCCCCTCTGGGCGGGCGGAGCGGGGCCCGGCCCGGCCCGGGATGACGTTACGGGGGGCGCGGGGGGGTTCGGGGGGTATTTAAGGGGCTCCCGGCGCTCCCTCCATTCCCGGCCGGGCTCGGGAGCGCCTCATTAAACCCGCCCTAATTGCCATTAATTCGGACAAACGCGGCCTTTACGACTCTCCCAGCGAACATTTGCGGCGGCTCCGTCCCTCCCCTCCCTAAATCCCTGTTTTTCTCCCCAAAATCTCGCCGGGAAAGCGGCTTTGGGGAGCCTTCCGAGCGTCCCAAAACATCCCCCGTGGGGAGAGGGAGGGAAAACTCCCATAAATCGGAAACTCCGGGAGCTCCCGCGGCTTTCCCGGCTTTTTTTTTTTTTTGGTTTTTTTTTGAGTTTCCCGGGGATTTGTTGGGAAATCCCCCCTCGGGGGTTCCAAAAAGCGAGTTCCCGCCTCTTCTCGGAGTGTTTTTGGTGAGTTTCGGGTTGGATTTTGTGCCTTGACGACGAGCCAGGAGCTTTCTAATTTATATTCCCCCCCCCCAATTGTTTATTTTATATTTTTTTAAATCGCGTGTCGAAAATGTAGAAATATTAATACATAATGTATAATGCAATATATATTATATATCATGTTTAGAATATAAGCATATAATATAAATATAGCAGATAAAAGAGAGCGAAGATTTAGGATAATATAATACAGAGCAGATAATAAAATATGTGAGATTAATACAAACACACAACAAACTAAGGAATAAATATAATATAAACTGGAGAAATCAATACCTTAGAAGAGGTAGAAGAGAATAAAACAACCAGATGTAATAAAAACACATCCTGACGCTCCCCCGGGGGTGGCTGCACGTCCCGCTCCCCAAAAAACTCCTTCCCAAAATTCCCCGAGAATCCAAACTCCGCCCAGAAATTTAACTTTATTTCCCCCTTCCAAAAAAACCACAAACCAATAACGAGTATAATAAAACCAAGCAAAAACTTAACTAAGGTTTAAACTTCTCCGCCCTCCCTCCTTTAATTTAGGGGGGGTTTCCCCTTAAAAGAGCTTTTAGGGCCTCACGGATCCCTCAAACCCCCACCCACCCGTGCCCACCATCGCGATTTTCACCTACCGCGCTCAAAATTTACCCCTTTTTAGCTCGGCCGGCTCTTCCCAAACCTTTGGAATCCGCGCCCAAACAACTCCCGGCGCCTTCGCTCCGCTCCTGCCCTTCCTTCCAAACGCGGCGGTTCCGGCTCCGAAAAGGTTCCCCCTCCTAAAATCGCCTCTTTTTTCTTTTCTTTTTCTTTTTTCTGCATTTCGAGTTTTTTTTTCCGCGTGTTTCCCCCTTTCTCCTCGTTTCTCTTTTTTTTGTGTTGTCGCTGTTCTTTTTTTAAACCGGGATTTTCTTCCGGGGAGCAGCGGGACCCCCCCTTTGCCTTCCGCTCCTCGCCCTCTGAAAAAAACAAAAAACCACAAAAAACCAAACCCAACATGGACAAACCCAAGAAATTATTAAAAACAAACCCCCCAGCACCGCCCCGCGCGTCCCCCCCTTACCCCTAAAACCCCCTCGACCTTCCCCACCCTCATCCCAAGGGGGGGAGAAACCTTCCAAATCCACGGGGAATTCTCCGCCCGCCTCTGAATAAAAAAAAAAAAAAAAAAAAAAAAAAGTAATTTTCCACCACGGAAAAAAACACCGGAAAAAATAAAATAATAATAAAAAACCCAGCAAGTTTTGCGCCTTCTGGTTTTTTTTTGTTGTTTTTTTTTTTTTTTGGCTCCTTCAGGGGTTCGAAGGGGGGGGCTTTATTTTTATTTTGCCTCCCTTGTTTACAGCTCCAGGAGGCAAAAGAGCCATAAATCTCGGGGTGGGGAGGCAGCCCGAGACAAGGACATTTGTATGCAGCGTTCGGAGCTCGCAGCTCCCGCCGCAGCCCATTAAGAGGCAGCGGGCAGGGCCCGGCAGCTTCCGGTGGGCATTAACTTCCCGTTAAATTCTGCGGGAAAAAGGGCACGGAATTAACGCCCGCTGGATCCATCATATTGCTTGGCAGCTGGGATTAAACCGGGAAAGAAGGGGATGAGGGTTGGGGGGAGGGGGGGGCGTCCCGAGTGCGGCCGAGAGGGGGGTTAATTCTAATTTTAATGTTAATTTTAATGTTAATTTTAATGGGTTTTGGGTTGGGTTGGGTTGTTTGGTTGTTTGGGGTTTTTTTCCCCTACTCTCGTGTCTGAAAAATGGGAAGGGCGAGGAGGGTTTTTGTGGGGAGGGGGTTAAAGGAAAGTGACCCCGAGTGTGGAATGGGGGGTGTTAGGGGCAGGTACGGGCAGGGCAGGGGCGGCCCCTGGGGTGTGGCCTGTCCTTATGGATGTGTCCTGTCCCTCTGGATCTGTCCCGTCCCTGTGGATCTGTCCTGTCCCTGTGGATCTGACTTGTCCCTGTGGATGTGTCCTGGTGCTATGAATCTGCCCTGCCCCTCTGGTTCTACCCTGTCCCTCTGGATCTGTCCCATCCCTCTGGATCTGTCCTGTCCTTATGGATGTATCCTGTCCCTCTGCCTGTATCCATCCCCTCTGGCTGTATCCATCCCCTATCCATCCCCCTGGCTCTATCCATCCCCTATCCATCCCCTATCCATCCCCCCTGGCTGTATCCATCCCCTCTTGCTCTATCCATCCCCTCTCCATCCCCTCTGGCTGTATCCATCCCCTATCCATCCCCCTGGCTCTATCCATCCCCTATCCATCCCCTATCCATCCCCTCTGCCTGTATCCATCGCCCCTGGCTCTATCCATCCCCTATCCATCCCCTATCCATCCCCCCTGGCTGTATCCATCCCCTCTTGCTCTATCCATCCCCTCTGGCTGTATCCATCCCCTATCCATTCCCTCTCCATCTCCTCTGGCTCTATCCATCCCCTCTGGCTCTATCCATCCCCTCTGGCTCTATCCATCCCCTCTCCATCCCCTCTGGCTGTATCCATCCCCTATCCATTCCCTCTCCATCCCCTCTGGCTCTATCCATCCCCTCTGGCTGTATCCATCCCCTATCCATTCCCTCTCCATCTCCTCTGGCTCTATCCATCCCCTATCCATCCCCCTGGCTCTATCCATCCCCTATCCATCCCCTATCCATCCCCTCTGCCTGTATCCATCGCCCCTGGCTCTATCCATCCCCTCTCCATCCCCTCTGGCTCTATCCATCCCCTCTGGCTGTATCCATCCCCTATCCATCCCCTCTGGCCGTGTCCAGCCCATATGGATGCAGAGCACACTCTCCACTCTTTCCTAATAGGCTTTTTATATATTTTTTTTTTCCCTCGTTCCCATTTTCTCTCTCTCCCATTAGCGGATCGATGGCCCCTCTCCCTCCCCCAGATCCATTACACCGGCTATTTCCTTTCGCTAATCAATGCTTTTTCTCCTCCATCTCCCCTTCCAGCCTTCTCCTTCCTCCCTCTCCCCCATCCCCCGCCGCAGCCTCCTCATCTTCACGCTCCCTCCCTTCACTGACACCCCCCCCCCAAAAATAAACCCCCAAGCCCCCCGATGGGGATGAAGAACCCTCATTCCACCTCAGGAAAGCACCAGCATCCCTCTCCCTCCTCATCCTCACTCCCCCACCCTCCGACAGCGCCAATTTTTCCGATTTTTTTTTTTTTTTTTGCTATTATTTCCTTCAATATTTTTTTCCCGCTGTTTCCCCCCCCTCCCTTCTCCTCTCCCTCCTCCGCCCGCGAAAGCGTTAAAGGCAGGAGCGCGGCACCCGCATCCAGCAGCAGCTTTTGTGGGGCTGATTTATGGCTTCAATCTTGGTTCACCCAGAGTTCACGGGGATTTGCTGTTCCTGAGGGCTAAAAGATGGTCTCACTTGACAAGTGTGACTATTGGAAATGCCTCTCCCCGCTCCCTCGCGCTCTCAACCGCTGCCTTTGCAGAGAGTAAAAGGTTTTCTAATTGAGAACGAGACTCGGGGGCTGCCCCCCCCCTCCATCCTTCCCCTCTCGTTCCCCGCTTGGTTTTCAAGCCTCAGGTATCGACCGGAGGTGAAAAACCCCCCCAAAAAAAATCCAACGGGGAGACACTCAAGGACTCCAAACCCCCTCCCCAGCTCGAATTCTCGAGGAAACACAAACAACCCCCCCAACCCTCCCTCCCTCCACCGCCCCCGCCCCCAAATTCCTTCCCATCCACCGCGGGGTTTTGAACAAGTAAAATAGTTTATGGAAGGCATCGAGGTCTTTAAACTCGCGCAGAAGCATCGCCCATAAATTACCCGACGTGACTCGCCTCCCGATGCGCTCCCGGGCCCCGCGTCTCGCCCTTCCTCTCCCCCACCCCCAAACCCCCACCCCCAAAACTCCCGGCCCCCTCCTCACCCTCCTCCCGCACCCCAAAACTCGCGGGTAACCCCTTCCCCCCCGAATAACCCTGGTGGGGAACCTTTAATGAGATGTAAATTTAATCGCTCTCGAGGCCAGCGCTGGCTCTCGCGCGTGATGAACGCGCGCGCGCGTGTGCACGCGCCTAATTAGCGCTCTGAGCTAATTAACGAGTGCCCGGTCCAGCGCTTTGGATCTTTTCCCCCCTCCCTCCCCGCGAAACCTCTCGGGGGGGTGTTCGTGTTTCCGCGTGGAGCTGTAGGGGGGGGGGTGTGTGTGACCCCCGGGGGGGGTCGCGACCCCCCCCAAAACGGGCGCTGTGGCCCCGGTTTGTGCCCGCGGGGCGGGTTTGTCGCCGTGCTGGGGGTCTCGTGGCTGCCGTGACGCCGTGGGGTGGAGGCGTGGAAGGAGCTGTGGGAGGGGGGAAAGAGGGTGAGAGGTGGGGCTGGGGCTGTAGGGTCGTGGTGTGGGGCTGTGTGTGCCCCTTTTCCGCGAGTCTGTGGGGCTCTGTCCCCATTTCCACGTGTCTGTGGGGCTGTGTCCCCATTTCCACGTGTCTGTGGGGCTGTACATCCCTCTTCCCACATGCCTGAAGTCCTAGACATCCTCTTTTCCATGTCTCTGCATTCCATAAGTCCCTGTTTCCATGTCTCTGTATTCCATAAATCCCTGTTTCCATGTCTCTGCAATTCCCAAGTCCCTGTTTCCATGCCTCTGCAATTCCATATGTCCCTGTTTCCCTAAGTCCCTCTTTCCATGCCTCTGCAATTCCCAAGTCCCTGTTCCCACCTCTCTGCAGTTCTCCACGTCCCCATTTCCCCCCCCACCCGTGGGTGGCTCAAGGTCACCCCTTCCTCTTTTCCCCAGTCCCAATTTCTCCTCCCCAAATCCGGCGGGCGGGGAGACATCCCGATGGATACCCCGGGACGACCCTCACCCCAAACGCCCCCTCCCACCGCTCGGCTCTTCCCAGAGCTCTTCCCGCGGCGTTCCGGGAGCCCCTCGGGACGTGTCACCACATTCCCAAGGACGGCAGAGAATCCACGGCCTCTCGGGATCCTTCCCAAAACCCCACCCAGCTCCCGCCACCCACCTCTCCCAAAACCTGGAATTACCGGTTCCATTCCAGAGCCTTTACGCGGCTTTTTTTTTTTTGACCTCAAGGAATTCCCTTAAAATACCAATTTTTTTTCGTGTAAATGAGCTCTAATCCTGGAATACTCGGGGTAAATTCCTGCGGGATGTGACAGACGTGACGTTTTCCTGTCACTCGCGTCCCCTCCGTGCCCGCCGATGGGACATGGGGACAGACAGAGGGAAGAAGGACAAAAGGAAGGAAAGACGGGAGGAGAAAGGAACTGCCCTGCCCGGGGTTTGGGATTCCCCCCAAAGGATTGAGCCGCAATCCCCGTGCCAAGGATTTGGGAAGGCCGCGGGAATCGGGTTGGGAAAATTGCTGCCGACCTATTATGTCATTAAAAAAACCCCAAATCCTCCAGCCAAGGGTATTCCTGCATTTCTCCCTCTGCTCCTCTGGCTCCCTGGAGGGGAAAATTAGGGATAGAGAGGTGACCCGGAGGGTGTTGGTGCCGCTCCCTCCCCCACTTGGCTCCTCTTTTTTTTTTTTGGATGGTTTTGGGGTCACCTTCCCTGGTGGCGGGAAGGAGAAACCTGCGGGAATTTCGGTGCTTTTCAAAAAAAAAAAAATAATCCCCCCCCTCCAAACCTCCACCGGGGTTTTTTATTCTGGTTTAAAGTGTGGAGGGGTGTCCCCCTAAAAACCAGCCCCGCACCGGCACTTCCCCTTCTTCCTCCGCGGGGTTTTATTGTTTGCTAAAGCCAAGAGAGATGTAAATCCACGGCAGCTCCCGGCGCGGCTTCTCCCCGGCAATTCTCGCAGCCATTTACACGTCCTCGTCGCGCTTATTTATTTTTATTGAAACACTTTTTGTTCAAAAAACCCCACCACCTAAAAAAAAAAAAAAACAACCAAAACAACAGGAAAAATAAAAAATAAACACCACAACCCAACCAGCGGGGCGAGGGAGGAGAGGAACCCTCTGCTCGGCGGGCTGCGGGGGAAATAACGCGTATTTTCTTTTTCGCAGGAGGTTTTAGGAGTGGTGGCGGAGGGAGGGGGGGGAGAGAGAGAGACCGAACACTGCTCTCTTGTTCTTCGGATCGCTTTGCCATCTTTGCGGCTCGGGGGGAAGGAGGGGCCTCACCCCGCGCTCACCCCCATTAATCACCCCGACAGCCCCCTCGCTTGCCGAGGCCTCTCACCCTTTTCATCTCCCGCTTCGGGAGCAGCCGCGCGGCGCTGCCCCGCTCCGGCCCCGCACAATGATGTCGCCGTCGCCGTCGCCGGGGTGTCCCCTCCCCTCCCCCGGTGTCCCCTCCCCGCCAGCTCGGCCGGGGGGACCCTTCCCCTGCCGAGGGATGTTGATCCAACCCCCCCCCATCCCATCCCCTCTATATTTTATACCCCCCCCAAAATGAGTCAACCTATTGCAATCAGCCGTTATTGTGATTATTGTGATTATTGTGACGTTATTAATAATATAATAACGTAAATATAACAGTAGAAATATAACAATATAACAGTATAAGTGTAAAAATAATGATGCAAATACGATATAAACGTAGCAAATACAAGTATCACGATATACAAACAACACCACGTAAATATCACAATAGGAATGCTGTAATATAAATTTAATGATATTAATAGAACAATATCAAAGCAATGTTAATAGAATAACATAAATAGAATAACGTCAGCTCAATAATATTAATATGATATTATTATATTCTTGTATTGTTTTCCCGGGTCAAGACCCCCCCTAAGACTGGAGCACGAGATTCGTTTTTTGCCCAAATCTAAAACCGACCAAAGGGGCGCAAAAAAACGAGAGGGAAACAAAAAGAACAAATTCAATTTCGTTGCCTTTTTTTTTTTTTTGGTGGATGATGAGTTTCCACCTCCCCAGGTGAGAATCATGGTGGGATTTGGGATTTGGGTGCCCCAGTTTTGCGGTTCCCAGGCGCGTTTTGCCACACACACAAAAAAAAAAAACCGGGAGGATTTTGCTTTTAAATCCCCCCAACCCCGGCTTGGTGAGGTGAGAGGGAGCATCCCAAGGAAATCCCGGCAGCTGCTGGAAAATGGTTGCTGGAAACGAATCCCGGCTCCATCCCGGGAATTAAATCCCGACCCGGCGCTGACTCCATCGCCCCTCGAGCGGCGGGAAGGTCACAGGGGGGTCGTGTGTGACGGGATCGAACCCTCTGTGAAGAGCCCCCCGAATTTTGCGGGGGAAAGAGGAGGGTCTGCAGGGCACCCCCTCGCCCCCAGCCCCCCGGGATTTGCACCCCTTCCCGGGTGGGTTTGCACCCCCCGTGCTCGGGTGGGCGAATCCCGAGGCCTCGGGAAGGGGTAGAAAGGTGGGAAGGGGAGGAAAGGTGGGAAGAGGGCACGGACAGGGCAAAGGCCACGTTGTCTTCCCGTGGGTTTAACACGGCCGGGGGGTGGGGGGCTGTGCAGGTCCCAAAATGTTCCCCATCTCACCTCTCTCTGTCCCCCGAGGGCACCCAAAGGTGCGTGGGGTCACATGAGGGTGAGCAGGATGGACCCCAATTATCCCCCTGAATTGTGACTGAAGATGGGGATGGGGGGGGTGTCCAAAGCACATCCCCACTCCAGCCCCCCCGTGGGGGTGTTGCCCAGAACTCAGGAAAACGACCCCAAAATCCAGAAAAACGGCCCTAAAATCCAGAAGAAACGACCCCAAAATCCAGGAAAACGGCCCCAAATCCATGCCCAGGTGGGTGCGGATGGCCAGGCATGAGCACACGGATAGTGGTGGGGAGGGGGGGAAAGCGGCGTTTCCTCATTAATTTAACTCGTGCAGAGCCCCTTCGTGCAGGGCTGGGCCTCCCCCCTGCGCCAGCGCTGGGAATTTGGGGGCTGCCTCATCTCCAACCCCCCCCAATCCCTCTCTACCCTCACATCCCGACCCTTTACCTGCGTTTCCCGCAGCGAGCGGACAATGGGGCCGTAAACGAACGAACCCCTCGATAAATTTTTTTTTTTAGAATTTTTATTTAATTTTTTTTTTATTTTCCCCCCTCCCTCCACCTCGTTTTTAGTTGTTTTTTTTTCCCCGGCGATCCCGCATTAGCATGCGAGGCGTCGGGAGCTCGGCGTGACCTCTCCTTGCACCCGGAGCCGGGGAGGAGCCCCCGGCGCGGCGGCTGCGCCGGGGGGCTCGCCAGGCAGATTCTAATTCGGCGATTACTGTCACAGAGTCGTTTGTCACCCGCCCCGGGGAGAGCTCGGCCGAACGGCAAACCCCTCCGACTCTCCCTTATTGCCGCCACCTCGATCTTTGCGGATTGAATTAAGATCGGGGGGACTTTAGCGGCGGGTGGGGAAAAAAGAAGGGGGGCCGAGGGGTGGGGAGGGTCCCTAGAAGAAAATCAAAATAACTCCCTCCTTCCCCCCCCCCAAAAAAAAAACCCAAAACGCTCCAGCAACCCCCCCAAAACTCCACCTATTCCCCCGTAATCAAATCGCCTTTGAGACGCTCTTCGGAGCAAAGCAAGATGGATGGAGCAGCCTCTCCATCCCCCCCCCACCCCCAAGCGCTCTCCTCCCAGCCCGCGGAGCAAGAGGCGATTGCCCCTCCACGCCGATATTAATTCTCCGATTAAATTAAATAACGCGAAGGGTTGTGCTGCTTTCATGAAGCGCCGTGGGCGAGCGAGCTCCCCGCAGCCCCGCGTCCTCCGTGTGCTAATTAGCAACAGGCAGGAGCCTCCCCCCGCGTTTATTCTGGGTTATTAATCGCTGGGAGTCCTAAAAGACACTTCGGGGGGGCGTCTCGAGTTTTGGGGCGTGGGGGCGCCCACTCAGCCCTTCCGAAGGGGCAGCGAGGAAGAGGAAGGTGGGGGTCATCCCCTCCTCCATCAGCATCCCGAGGGGATGGATTTGTCCCGCTAAGGAAGGGGGTGTCGTGGTTCCAATTAACCCCCGGTTGGGGTGTTTTAAACCGCTGGTAAATCCGAAAGGGCCAGGTTTTTGGGGGGATGCCGATGCGAGATAAAAATCTGGGTAGGTTTCGTCCTGGCCTTGGTGGAGGAGCTGAATCCTCTCATGGAGGGGGATCAAATCCCTCCTCACGGCCGGTCCAGGCTCCCTCTGGAGTCGGTGGAGGGAATCGGCATAAATCAGGTGATTACAGGAAAATATCCCCCCAAAAAACCCCAAAAAAACATCCCAGCTTGTTCAGTGAGCTATGGCCTAGCTCAAGCTAGAAGGGGAAAGGCGAGGTTTAACCACGAGGGCAGGATTATCTCCATCATCCCCATCGCGGCTGGCAGGGGGTGCCCTGGGATCGTTCCTTAAAACACCCTCGACCCTCCGGGAGGAGACCGATTTAAAAAAACCGGAGCTGAAAATCCTTCCTGAAAATCCTCCTTTTAAAAAAACAACTCTTAAACCCTCCTCGCTGCTCGTTATCTTCATTAGTTTTGCTCGCTCCGTTTTTGCTCCTCCGAGGGCTCGGCCCCCGCTCGAGGATTTACCGAGTTTCACGCTGAAACGTGACGGGGGTTTTAGGAGAGCTCAAGTATTTTCCACCCTTTTTTTTTTTTCTCGCCCTGGAAAACCCGGAGTTCCAGTTACATCCCCGCGGGGAGCGTCTTTTTCCCCCCCCTTCTCGCTGATTTACCCCCCGTTCCTCGCTCGTTTTTTTAAAGCTTTGCACGTCAACACCCAGCGCTCTGCCCGAATATTCGGGTTGCTCCCAACGTGCCGCCTTTCCCCCTTCCAAACGACGGCGTTTCCCTCGAAAATCCATCACAAAAAGGCGATTTTCACCCCACCCCCGATTCGCTACGAAAAAACCCCGCCCGAGCTGCGGGAATTCAGCGCATCCCGAGCTTTTCGAAGACTCGCTTTAAGCCCGGCTCTCTCTCTCGGGTTTAAAAGCCCGGCCTTTGGCAGCCAGCCCTGGGGTTTTTAATGCTGTTCAGCGCCTCGGCTTGACCTTTTGTGGTTTATTTTTTTTTGCCAGGAGATGCTTCTCGGCTCCGGCCGAGCTTCTCGGAGCCGCCTGGCCCGGTGGGGGTTAGGTCTCAGCTCCCCCACCCCGGGCAAGATTCATGGGACCCATAAAAACATCAGTTTTCTTTTGCAAACAAAGCTGTTGCCGGTCATTGGCGGGGGAAGAGGCTGCGGGAAGGGAGGGAGGGAGGGGAGGGAGGGCGATGTGAGGGTTTTTTTGCTGTTGGTGCTGTAAATAAAGGCAGAGGGGTCGAGGAGGGTGGGGTGGGGAAGGGGCTCAGCCACCTCCTGCCTCGTCCCAGCGGCTCCGTCGCCCACGTGGGGGACAGGGGAGGTGGCCTTGGAGGTGGCTCTGGGAGGGGATTCTCATCCTGGAATTCCAGGGGTGACCTGGGGCATCCTCCAGGGAGTGTTCCAGCTGTGACCTTCATGTTCACCTTCCAAAGGGCTTGGATCCCCTTTTTCCTCACCCTGGAAGCCCAGGGGTGACCTGGGGCATCCTCCAGGGAGTGTTCCAGCTGTGACCTTCATGTTCACCTTCCAAAGGGTTTGGATCCCCTTTTTCCTCACCCTGGAAGTCCAGGGGTGACCTGGGGCATCCTCCAGGGAGTGTTCCAGCTGTGACCTTCATGTTCACCTTCCAAAGGGCTTGGATCCCCTTTTTCCTCACCCTGGAAGTCCAGGGGTGACCTGGGGCATCCTCCAGGGAGTGTTCCAGCTGTGACCTTCATGTTCACCTTCCAAAGGGCTTGGATCCCCTTTTTCCTCACCCTGGAAGCCCAGGGACATCTCCACCAGGACCCGTTTCCCACCAGCCCAAGGGTGGGACGCTCCCCAAGCCCTTGGCTTGTCCTTCCTCTTCCCAGCTCCGACGGGGAGAGGGCGAGGGGAGCCGGGAAGGGCCGGGCCGCAATCCCGGAGGAGGGAGAAGAAGCTCCCGAGGAGGAGCCGGGCCGGGAAGCTCCTCTTTGTGCCGATGAACCCGCGGGCGCCTCCGGGAAGAGGAGTTGGATCCCGCCCGGAACGCCCCGGGGGGGTTGGACGGGCAGTAAATCACCTCCCATTGACGGGGGCGGTGATGGCACTTCCATTCGGACCGAAGTGCACTTTGCATGCGTGTTTTTTTTGCCTGCTCTTTAAAGGCACTTTAAATTAATGCGCTCTAAAATCCGACACATCCCCATCCCCCTCCGATCGGTTAATTAAGATTTCGCCTACCTGAGCCTTCCCTGGCGGGAGGATCCCGATCCAGCGCCCCCTCTGGAGCTGCGGAAGGGCCTCCAGAGCGGCTGCAGCTCCTGGGGGTTGGGTTTGAGCTCCTTTTTCCATCCCCCCGCAGGGAGAGGTGACCCCACATCTCCTGCTCCGGGTTTGTCCACGGGCCCTGTGGAAGGAGCTGGGAAAAAAAATCCACCCAGGCCGAGGTTTTCCACTTAAATTGAGCAGGGAAGGAACCACCCAGCCCTCTCCAGGCTCTCCTGGAACCAAGGGCAGGGTGGTTTGGTGGGTTTGGACAGCACCAGGGTTTGCTGTGACCAGGGAGAGGTGAAAGCCAAAAACCCTCAAGGAGTTTTAGCAGCCCCCCAAAAAAGAGACAAATGCTGGTGATTTTACAGCCTGAAATGAAGGGGTTTCACCCCAAACTCCTCTCACACAGACAGACCAGCGCCCTCCAGCCTTTAAAGGAGGCCCAAATCCACGTGGCCACTGCAAATCCATCAGGATTCCTCCAAAAATCGTGTTTTTTTTCCTCCTCAGCACTGGGGGAAGGCAGGACAGGTCCTGTCCTTCAGAGCAGGTGGCTGAGGACGGGGAGAGCTCCCAGCTCTTGGAGCAGCTCCACGAGGGAGGGGCTGGGACGCTGTAAATCCTCCCTTGGCAGGGCCCAGCCCATCTGTGAGGGCACATCCATCAGCATTAATCCAAATCGACCCCCTGAAAGTGAATTAAGTGGAGCACACGAAGCCCCTCGGTCGGAATTAAAGTGGGTTTAATTCAGTTTGGTTCAATCCTCAAAGCTGAGCCCGCTGGAATCCCAGAATCTGAGATTCACAGACTCACAGAATCCCAGAATCCAGGAATCCTGGAATCACAGGACCCTCCAGGACCCCCAGGACCCTCCAGGACCCCTCAAGACCTCCCCAGGATCCTCCAGAACCTCCCAGGATCCCCCATGATCCTTCAGCACCCTCCAGAACCCTCTAGGACCCTCCAGGATGCTCCAGGACCCTCCAGGACCTCCCAGGACCCCCCATGATACTTCAGCACTCCCTAGGAAACTCCAGGACCCTCCAGAACCCTCGAGGACTCTCCAGGACCCTCCAGGATGCTCCAGGACCCTCCAGGACTCTCCAGGATCCTCAAGACCCTTCAGAACCCTCCAGGACTCTCCAGGACCCCCCAGAATTCTTCAGGACCCTCCAGGACCCTCCAGAACCTCCCAGGACCCTCCAGAAGCCCCAAAATTCGGGATTTTTGGGGGGGATTCTGAGTGGTTTCACCTGAGAGCTGATCCAGGGATGGAGTCAGGATTTCAGGACCTGGAATGGGAGCAGATCCAGGAATGGGGTTTGGGATTTCAGGGTCTGGAATGGGAGCAGATCCAGGAATGGGGTTTGGGATTTCAGGGTCTGGAATAGGAACAGATCCAGGGATGGGGTCAGGATTTCAGGGTCTGGAATTGGAGCAGATCCAGGGAATGGGGTTTGGGATTTCAGGGTCTGGAATGGGAGCAGATCCAGGGAATGGGGTTTGGGATTTCAGGGTCTGGAATAGGAGCAGATCCAGGGAATGGGGTTTGGGATTTCAGGGTCTGGAATACAAGTAGATCCAGGAATAGGGTTTGAGATTTCAGGACCTGGAATGGGAGCAGATCCAGGAATGGGATTTGGGATTTCAGGAGTTGGAATGGGAGCAGATCCAGGAATGGGATTTGGGATTTCAGGGTCTGGAATGGGAACAGATCCAGGAATGGGATTTGGGATTTCAGGGTCTGGAATGGGAACAGATCCAGGAATGGGGTTTGGGATTTCAGGACGTGGAATGGGAGCAGATCCAGGAATGGGATTTGGGATTTCAGGACCTGGAATAGGAGCAGATCCAGGAATGGGATTTGGGATTTCAGGGCCTGGAATGGGAGCAGATCCAGGAATGGGGTTTGGGATTTCAGGGTCTGGAATGGGAGCAGATCCAGGAATGGGGTTTGGGATTTCAGGGTCTGGAATAGGAACAGATCCAGGGATGGGGTTTGGGATTTCAGGGTCTGGAATGGGAGCAGATCCAGGGGATGGGGTCATGATTTCAGGGTCTGAAATGGGAGCAGATCCAGGGGATGGAGTTTGGGATTTCAGGACCTGGAATAGGAGCAGATCCAGGAATGGGGTTTGGGATTTCAGGACCTGGAATGGGAGCTGATCCAGGGATGGGGTTGCAGTATCAGGACCTGGAATGGGAGCAGATCCAGGAATGGGGTTTGGGATTTCAGGGTCTGGAATGGGAGCAGATCCAGGAATGGGGTTTGGGATTTCAGGGTCTGGAATGGGAGCAGATCCAGGGATGGGGTTTGGGATTTCAGGGTCTGGAATGAGAGCAGATCCTGCTGTTGGGATTCATGTTGAGATTCCAGACCCTGAGCTGGGACCGGGAAGAGAAACCCTCTTTTCCAGGGAGAGGGGGAGGAGAGGAGGGGAAAGAGAGCAAGAAAACCAGGGAAACAATGAGGTCTCCTCACCCCAATCCCTGCAGATCCTCTGTGGGAATTAAAAACAGGGAAGTTTTACCAGGAGCTTTTAATCAGAGGGGCAAAAAAAAAAATAAAAAAAAGGAGAATAATTGAATAATTGCAAAGATATCCTAATTCCTCCATCACTCTCCCTTTATCACAGAGACGGACGGGGGGGTGGGGTGTGTGTAATTGGCTCGCTGAAAGCCATCAATCCTCGGGAAGTGGGTTTTTCCCTGTCCGGGATGCGGCGATTACTGTCAGGTTATGACACCGGGATATCAAGATCGATGGGGTTTTAAACGGGCCCCAGTTCTGGGCGATCGGCGGCGATAAAAGCGGGGATGGAGGGCGTAAATAATCCACTTCCCGGGAAAATACGGAGTGGGGGTGAGGGGAAAAAGAGGGATCCAGCGGAAAATGAAGAGGGATCCAGTTTAGGGGGGGTGTGGGGGGCTCCTCGGGGTGATTTTTCTGGGAGGAAAACAAGGAGTTGGTCCCGGTCAGCGCTGGGAATGATGGGGGGATTCTGGGAGTGTTTTGGGATTTGTGGAGTCCGTCCATCCCTCCTTCCATCCTTCCATCCCTCCTTCCATCCCTCCTTCCATCCTTCAATCTATCCATCCACCTATCCATCCATCCCTCCTTCCATCCCTCCCTCCCTCCTTCCATCCCTCCCTCCCTTCCTCCCTCTCTCCCTCCTTCCATTCCTCCATCCATCCATCCATCCATCCATCCATCCATCCATCCATCCCTCCATCCATCCCTCTCCTCCATCCATCCCTCCCTCCACTCCATCCATCCCTCCATCCATCCCTCCTGTCCATCCTCCATCCTCTCCCTCCCTCTCTCCTCCTCTCTCCCCTCCATCTATCCCTCTTTCCCTCCCTCCCTCCCTCCCTCCCATCTCCCCCTACCAGGCACAATTCCCAGCTTCAGGAAGGCGCAAATCTCCTCCTCTCCCCATCCCACATTCCCCTATCCCGTATCCCTCCATCCCATATCCCCCTATCCCACATCCCCCAATCCCATATCCCCCCATCCCAGAGATCCCTCCCATCCCAGCTCCCCCCGGGCAGTGATTTCCAGCCCTCCCTCCGTCCGTGCCTGGGCCAGGGCCGGGCGATCCCGGCGGGAGCGGGACAATAAATCCCGGGGTCAGCGCTAATTCCCATTAACGAGCGGCGCTGCTTGTCGCTGATTGCCAGGGGTTCTTTATAGGGCCATGGCAGATGGATGGACCCCCCGCGGCCGTAAATCCAGCCCAGCCGCGGCCTCCCCGCTCCGGGAGCGCTCCCGGCGATCCCACTGCCTGCCTCGGGAACGGGCTTCCGGCATCCTGGAATTCCGGAGTCACAGCACGCATGGATTGGGGACTCGGTGGGCTCGTGGAATCCCGGTGTCCCAGATCCACAGACTCACAGAATCCTGACATCTCGGACTCTGAGAATCCCAGAATCCCAGAATTCCAGAATCCCAGACTCACAGAATTCCAGAATCCCAGGCACCCAGAGTCAAGGAGATGCCCATGATCAATTCATGGAGATGTCCCCGATCAATGCTCAATCCATGGAAGTGTCCATGGCCAATCCATGGATACATCCATGCTCAATCCATGGATATATCCACGCTCAATCCATGGATACACCCATGCTCAATCCATGGATACACCCATGCTCAATCCATGGATAATCCACGCTCAATCCATGGATAATCCATGCTCAATCCATGGATATCTCCATGGCCAATCCATGGATACATCCATGCTCAATCCATGGATATATCCACGCTCAATCCATGGATATCTCCATGATCAATCCATGGATAATCCATGCTCAATCCATGGATACATCCATGGCCAACTCCCTGCTGAGGGGAGAGGGACCCTTCCCAGGCCAGAATCAGCACCGGAACCCCCTGAACCCCCCGGACGTGCCAGGAAATCCTCGGAGCCGCCGGGAAATCCTTGGAGCCTCTGGGAAATCCTCGGAACCGGCGGGAAGCGTCGGAGCCGCCGGGAAATCACTCGAGCGGAGCCGTTAATTGGGGCAGGGGCCTCGTTCCGCCCCTCGTTAACGAGCAGGGCACGGCGCTGATGCTGCAGCGGGGACGAATTCCGGGGAACATGAGGCGAGACGGGAAGGGCCGCGGGATTCGGGAACGTTTGTCGAGGATGGTTGGGGGGTAATGGAGCCTCAAACCCCCGGAACGGCCCCCCCGGGAGGAGGAAACAACTCCTGGGGGTGGGGAAATTGATTTTCCATCCGAAAATTCCACAGTTTTTTTGGGGAAAAGGAGGGATTCGCCCTCGGGTTTTGTGGGATGGGCGTGTGTTGTGGGGTGGGAATTGTAGATATTTGGTTGTTGGTTTTTTTATGGTGCACTTTATGTTGTTTTGTTGGGATTTTATTTAAAGTTATTTAGAGATCTATGTTAATAAATATAATGTAATGTCATATAATACAATCTAATAAAATGTAAAAAAAATAAAATAATATATAATATAATATAAACTAATATATAAACTAATATATAAACTAATATAAAAATATAATATATTATAATAATTATAATATAATAATTATAATATAATAATTATAATATAATAATTACAATATAATATCATATATAACATATTATAATCTAACATAATATAATATATATAATATCATTATGTATTATCTATATTATACATATTATATAATATCTTATATTTGATATTAGATTAGAATATATATTATATCATATTATATTTTATTATATATTATCTATACTACTCAATATGTGATGAATATTATATATTTATATCGTTATCATATCCATATTTATATTATATGTGATATACACCTTATATAATATATTTATATATATACACCTTATATAATATATTTATATATATTATATTATATTATATTATATTTATTTCTACATTTATTTATTCTAATTTATTTTCATATTCTATTTTTATTTGCTATATATATTTATTTACTTTTATACATCTGCCCCCTCGTGATGCCCAGCGTTGTTTGTAGGGGATGGAATCCCAGGTTTGTGCCCCTTCCTGACCCCAAAAAAGGGAGGGAATCATCTCTGGAGAAGCTGCCACCCCATCCCTGGGGCCCTGACTGGGAATTTGGAGCCTCCAGGGGGATATTTGGGTTTATTTTTCTTTTCTTTTGGAGGAAAAGTTTTTTTCAGGCTCCCTTTGCCGAGTTGAATTTGAGCAATCAGGATTTGGGGTTGGAATTCGGGGGGTTCCGTTGAGATTTGGGGGGTTCAGTTGGGATTTTGGGGGATGCAGGTTGGGATTTGGGGGGTTCAGTTGGGATTTTGGGGGTGCAGGTTGGGATTTGGGGGGTTCAGTTGGGATTTGGGGGGTGCAAGTTGGGATTTGGGGGGTTGCAAGTTGGGATTTGGGGGGATGCAGGTTGGGATTTGGGGGGTTCAGCTGCCACTGGGGGGATGTAACCGGGATTTGGGGGATTTGGGGATTGGAATTTGGGGAATTTGGGGCCCTTTGGGGCTCTTTTTCCCCCATTCCTCCCCACCCCATGAGCTTTCCCCCCCCCTATTCCCAGCCCAGCTGATCCAGGAGCTGATCCAGCTGAAACCCCCAAATCCCATCCCTCTCCCCCACCCCCACCCTTCCTCCACCCTCCCCATCCCCAAAAAGCGGGATCAGCCCCATAACCCCCCTCGGGGTGTGTGTGTGTGGGATTTTTATCCCATCACAAAGAGGCTCCAAAAACCCCCTCGAAGAGTTCGGAATAATCCCTAAATCCACAACTCCCAATCCACGTTAAGGGGGGGAAAATTCCCCTTTTCCCACCTTTTCCCTCCCTCTTTCCCGGCCCCTCCCACCCCCGGAGGGAGCTGCAGGCGCCGGAGCCCTGGAAATATTAATCAAATTCCTCTTTTTTTTTTTTTTGGGCTCGGCGGGACGCAAACAGATGGGAGACGAGGGGGGCGGGGTGGGGGGAGCTTCCATCCTAATGAATTCCAGCGGCTTTTCCAGGAAATCAATAGCGGGATCCGAGGGTGGAGATGTTTTATCGAGGGCTGGGGAGGGGAGGAAAAGCTTCGGTGTTGGAAAAAGGGGGGTGTTTTCCTGGGAAAAGGGGATAAAAAGGGGAATTCCCAAAGTCCCCAGAGCCGGGACCCTCTCCCCCCCCAAAAAATTTAACAAATCATTGGATATGAACAAATTTAAACGGAATATTTTAATGCCAATCAACCTCCTCTAGGAGTAGGGATGGGGGTGGATATTTCTGGGAAGTGGGAATTTATTTGGGAGGTGATTTTTTTTTTTTTTAGTTGAATTTTCACTTTTTCAACTCAATATCGGATTTTTGCTGAGCTTGGGGAGGGGGGGTGAGGCAAAGGGGGCCTGTTTGGGATGTTTGGGAAGGGGAAGGGGTGGGATAAAGGGGGAGGAAGAGGGAAAGAGGGAGGGGAGGAAAGAGGGGAGGAAAAGAAAGGGAGAGGAAGGAAAGGGGAGAGAAAAAGTGGAAGAAAAGGGAAAACGAGGGGAGAAAAAAGGGAAAGGAAAAAAGGGAAAAATTATTTGTCCAAGAGGGTTTAAAAAAAGTTTATTTATTTGTTTATTTATCCCCCTTTCCTTTTTTAGCTCCATCAGGGAATGAGAGGAGCAGCTGGAATGTCGGACAGGGAGAAGTGGGAATTGGGCCTGGAGAAGGGGAAGGAAGGAGGGGGGGAGCTTGGGAAGAGCAATAAAAAAAGGAAAGGATCCAATAAAGATTAATTATCTAATTAAGAGAGACATAAAATCGGGGGGATAAATCAGCCTCTGGGTCAAAGCTGGAGGGGGGTGGCTGGGATGGAGGGGGGGAGGATCCTGGGAAGGGTGGGAATTGTGACTCCATCCCACATCCCAATCCCAAATATCCCAGTCCCCACGTCCCCATCCCAGCACATCCCGGTCCTCGATCCCATCCCAGCACGCAGCTCTGGCTGTCCCTGTGTCCCCGTGTCTGTCCCCGTGTCCCTGTGTCTGTCCCTCTGTCCCCGTGTCCGTCCCCGTGTCCCTCTGTCCCCGTGTCTGTCCCCGTGTCCGTCCCCGCCGCTCCCGCAGCTCTCGGTCTCTCTCTAGCGGCTCCTCCCCGCACAGCCGCGCCCGCCGCTCCCAGTACAGCCCAGCGAATCCCAGTCCATCCCAGTCCAGCCCAGCGAATCCCAGTCCAGCCCAGTTCAGCCCCGCGAATCCCAGTCCATCCCAGTTCAGCCCAGCGCCTCCCAGTCCATCCCAGTGACTCCCGTTCATCCCAGTGACTCCCAGTCCATCCCAGTACAGCCCCATGAATCCCAGTTCATCCCAATTCACCCCAGTCCATCCCAGTGAATCCCAGTCCGGCCCAGTGACTCCCAATTCATCCCAGTCCGTCCCAGTGACTCCCAGTCCAGCCCAGTGAATCCCAGTCCATCCCAGTAAATCCCAGTGACTCCCAATTCATCCCAGTCCAGTCCAGTGAATCCCAGTCCATCCCAATACAGCCCAGTGACTCCCAGTCCATCCCAGCGAATCCCAGTCCATCCCAGTATGGCCCAGCAAATCCCAGTTCATCCCAGTCCAGCCCAATTCATCCCAGTGACTCCTAGTTCATCCCAGTACGGCCAAGCACACCCCAGTTCATCCCAGTGACTCCCAGTTCATCCCAGTCCAGCCCAGTGCTCCCCCAATTCCTCCTTCCTTGGATTTCTCCCAATTTTTGCCTTTATTCCACACAAATTCCACCCAAACTGGGGCCAAACTGGGACAGGGGCCCCTCCCCCACCTCCTAAAGGAGCCCCAAACCCTCTCCCGAGGGGGGAAACTGAGGCAGGGATCCCCCAACCCCCTCCCCCCCAGTTCCCAACTGGGAGAACTGGGACGCAGATCCCTCCCCCGCCTCGTGGTGGTTCCCTAAACCCCCTCCCGAGGGGGGAAACTGAGGCAGGGACCCCCCAACCCCCTGGAGATGGTCCCCAACCTCCTCCTGAGTGGAAACTGAGGCAGGGACCCTCGACCCCTTGAGATGTCCCCTATCCCCTCCTGAGTGGGGAAACTGAGGCAGGGACCCCCCAAGCCCCTGTCCCTCGGTTCCCACGGGCACGGCCCCCCTAAGACCCTTCCCCCTCTTTCCCACCTGTGCAAACTGAGACAGGGACCCCTCCCTCGTCCCCTTCCCACGACGCCCCCCAAACCCCCTTCCCGAGTGGAGGGAAACCCTGAGGCAGGACCCGAACCCCTCCCACCCTCAAACCCCCTTCCCACCCCCTCGCCTTACCCGCCCCCAACCCCATCCTGGGAGGAGACTGAGGAGACCCCTCGACCCCCTATGGAGATCGCCCTCCAAGCCTCCCTCCCGAGGGGGGAAACTGAGGCAGGGACCCCTCCTCGTCCCTTCCCACGCCCCCCACAACCCCCTCCCTCCCCCCCTCCTCCCGCATCCCCAAAAGCCGCAGCACCCCCAACTCCCGCAGCCTCTCCCGCGCCTCCCCCTCCCACCCGCGGTTGGCGCGGGGGTTCCGCGGCGAGGGGTGCGGGATCCCCGCACCGCCACCCCCACCAGCCCGGCCCCTGCCAGCGCCCGGCGTGCCCTCAGCTCGGCCACTCGCCCCAGGGCCACCACGAGGCGCACCCGCAGCTCCCGCACCACCCCCGCCAGCGCCGCCCCGCACGCCGCCAGCAGCCGCTCCCGCTGCGGGGCCCGCAGCTCCGGGGGGGCCACGTTGCGGCCGCTGGCGGCGAGGAAGAGGAGGGGGCACAGGTTGTGCACGAAGCAGCGGCGGAAGAAGCGGCGGGGGTCGGGGCAGAGCCCCCGGATGAGCCCCCAGAAGCGGGCGCCGCTCACCTCGGCCCGCGGGCAGCGCAGCCCCAGCACGGGCCGCGCGGGGTGCTCCGCCAGGGGCTTGCGGACCTCGCCACGCACCCCCAGCCACTCGCGGACGTGCCACGCCTCGCCGAAAGGCACCTGAGGGGGTTTAGGGAGACGGGGGGATTGAGGGAGGGAGGGGGGACCCCCCCCCCGAGCAAGCCCTGCGGGTGTGGGATGGATTGGGACACCCTCAAAGCCCTTCCATCAGCTCCCCTCATTTGGGGCACCCATGGGGTGGATTGGGACACCCTGAGCCCCCATGGGGTGGATTGGGACCCTCTGAGCCCCCATGGGGTGAACTGGGACCCCCTGAGGCCCCACAGGGGTGGACTGGGACCCCCTGAGGCCCCACGGGATGAATTAGGACCCCTGAGACCCCATGGGGTGGATTGGGACCCCCTGGGCACCCTCCAACCCACCTCATTTCCCTCCTCTGAGCTCCCACGGGGTGAATTAGGGACCCTCTGAGCCCCCATGGGGTGAACTGGGACCCCCTGAGGCCCCACAGGGTGGATTGGGACTCCTGAGCCTCTGAGACCCCATGGGGTGGATTGGGACCCCCTGGGCACCCTCCAACCCACCTCATTTCCCTCCTCTGAGCCCCCATAGGATGGATTGGGACCCCCTGAGCCCCCATGGGGTGGATTGGGACCCCCTGAGCATCCCCAAAGCCCTCCATCAGCTCCCCTCATTTGGGGCACCCATGGGGTGGATTGGGACCCCTGAGCCCCCATGGGATGGATTGGGACCCCCCTGAGCCCCATGGGAAGGACTGGGATCCCTTGGACACCCCCAAAGACCCCCCCCCCCGTGCCTCAGTTTCCCTCCTTTGAGACCCCCTGGGATGATCTGGGACCCCCCCGATCCCCCATGGGATGGATTCGGACCCCCTGAGCCCCCATGGGGTGAACTGGGACCCCCTGAGCCCCCACGGGGTGGATTGGGACCCCCTGAGCCCCCATGGGAAGGACTGGGATCCCTTGGACACCCCCAAAGACCCCCCCCGTGCCTCAGTTTCCCTCCTTTGAGACCCCCTGGGATGATCTGGGACCCCCCCGGGCACCCATGGGATGGACTGGGACACCCCCCCAATCCCCTCGGGCACCCCCAAACCCCTCCAGCGCCTCATTTTCCCCCTCTGAGACCCCTCCCCACCCTCCTCGCCCCACCCACCCCGGTCTGGGCCATCCCGAAGGGCCCCGGGTTCATCCCCAGGAACAGGACGGGTTTTGGGGAGCGCAGGAAGCGCCGCACGAAGTCGCTGTGGGGGTCCCAGGCGTAGTCCAGGGGGTCGTACACGTGGGTCACGGGGGGGCCGGGCGGGGAAAGAGCCCGCAGCTCCTCGCTCAGCTCCCGCTCCAGCGCCAGGAAGCGCCCGGCCAGGCCTTCATCATCGTCATCATCATCATCATCGTCATCGGCATCATCCTCATCCTCCTCCTGCCGCCGCTCCGGGTCCCCCCCCACGGGCACCGGGTCCGGCCCCGCCCCTGCCATCAGACATCGCCTGGGGGGGACACGGGGACAGCGTGACACGGGGGGGGCAGCCGAGGGGACAGTGTGACACGGGGGGCGTGGGGGGACACCAAGGGGACACCAAGGGACGGGAGGGACAGCGTGACACGGGGGGACACCAAAGGGACAGCGTGACACGGGGGGGCGTCAAAGGGCAGGGAGGGGACAGGGAGGGACAGCGTGACACGGGGGCGGGGGGACACGAGGGGGACAGCGTGACACGGGGGGACACCAAGGGACAGTGTGACACGGGGGGCACCAAGGGGACAGGGAGGGGACAGGGAGGGACAGTGTGACACGGGGGGGCGTGGGGGGGACACGGGGAGGGACAGCGTGACACGGGGGGGACACAAAGGGGACAGGGAAGAGATGGGGACAGACCGGGAAGGACCCGGGGGGGACAAGGTGGGGACAGAGGGGTCGAGGACAGGGAGGGGACAGGGAGGGACAGCGTGACACGGGGACACAGTGGGGACAAGGAGGGGACAGGGGAGGGACAAAGGGGTGTGAGGGGACAGCAGAGGGACAGAGCGGGACAAGGTGGACCTGGGGGAGTCACAGGGTAGGCTGGGGGTGACAGGAAGGCACCAGAGCCCCCCCCTCAGGTGTCCCTTGACCCCCGCCCAGCTCTCCCAGGGACCCCCCGACTGCCCCTGCCCTGCCCGGTCCCGATCCCGGCCCGCCCCGCCACGCGTGGCCTTTCAAAGCCCCCTCGACCCTTCCCACCCCCTCTTTTCCTCCCGCAGCCCCCACCAAATCCCCTTTGACGTCACGAGGAGGGAGTCGCGTGACGTCACCGCGGCCGCCCCGGTGCCCACCTGAGCGCGCGCTGCCCCGCAGGTATCGCCGGGCCACGCCCATCGACCCCTCAAGCCACGCCCCGTCACCCTTCAAACCACGCCCACAATCGCTCGCCTTCATTCACAAATCTCTTACTGACCCCGCCCCCCGCCCCTTCCCGGCGTGCCCCGCGTGGGGAAGGGGGAGGGGCCCGGCCCTTTGTCCCCCACGCGAGGATTTCCCGCCGTGCTTTGCGGCGGGAAAACATTCCCCCCTTCCCCTTTCCCCCCCCCAGCCCCTCACAGGGACCCCCCAAACCCACCCAGGGACGCGAACACGCGGGGAGGGGGCGTGATGGCAAGGGGCGTGGCTCCTCAGACCACGCCCCCGGCCCGGCGGGGCCTGAGCAGGGCGAGGGCGCCCCTGGCGGCTCCGGGAGGGTCCTGACTCCCCCTCTCCCGTGTCCCCAAATTCACCCCCATTGTCGCCAAATCCTCCCCCTCAGTGTCACTGGAGTGTCCCCAACCCCCAGTGTCAAGTACCCCAGTGTCACCAATACCTCCCCAGTGTCACCAGCACCCCCCAGTGTCACCACACCCCCAGTGTCACCAACTCTCTCCAGTGTCACCAAACACTCCCCCCCCGTGTCCCTGGAGTGTCCCCAGATTACCACCCCCTGTGTCACTGGATTGTCCCCAAACCCCCACCGTGTCACCAAACCCCCCTCAGTGTCACCCCCTCCCCTCGATGTCACTGCAGTGTCCCCAAACCCCCGCGGTGTCACCAAAATCCCCCCCAGTGTCACCAAACACCCCCACCCCGTGTCATGGAGTGTCCCCAATTACCCTTTGTGACCCCCCCGTGTCCCCTTTGTGTCCCCCAGTGTCCCCTTTGTGACCCCCTCGTGTCCCCCCCTTTGTGTCCTCTCTGTCCCCCCATCCCTGCAGTGCCACGTCACGACCACCAGGTGGCCCCCGAGGGACCCCCAAAAGGACCCCCTCCCATCCCTGACCTCGTACTGGGCGTGAACTGGGCCAGACTGGGGACACTGGGGGTCAGTGGGAGTTACAGAGGGATTAGGGGGGGATTTGGGGACATCCTGGGGACACTGGGGGGGTCCCTGTTTGCCCCCCCCTCCCCAAAAGCAGCAGCTCCTGAAAAGTGACCGTTTATTGGAAGTAAATCCTAGGGGGGAGTGGAAAAAACGGGGTGGGGGTGGGGGAAAGGGGACATGGGGTGGGGGGACATTTTGGGAGTGGGGGGACAACACAGGGACACCCCGGGGGCCAGGGAGGAGGGGACAACACGGGGACACCCAGGGCAGGGGTGACCCTGGCTAAAAACACTGACTTTAGAAAAAACACCAAAACTCAGGAAAATCCCCAAAACCCACCTCGGGGGAGGGTGGGGTGACAAGGCTGGGACCCCCCCCCTTTTAGAGGAGAGGAGAGACCCCCTGGTTTTTGGGGGGTGGTGGTGGTAGCACCTCCCTGTCCCCAAGGAGGAGGGAGGGGAGTGGGGGACACACACAAAGTGGCCCTTGGGGACACGGGAGGGACATTTTTGGGGGAGGTGGGAGGGTGGGGTTTGGGGGGCTATGTACAGTGTTGGGGGGTTTAGCTGCGGGGGTCCCTCTCCTTGCCCTCGGGCTCCTCGGGGTAGGCGTGCCACGTCAGCCGCTCCTCGTAGAAGGCGATGACGATTTGGGGACACTTGAGATTGGCCTCCTTGGCCAGCACCAGGTCGGCCTCGTCCGTGTCCTTCCTGGGGGAAATGAGGGGGCACAGGATTAAAGGGGACACAGAGATAAAGGGGGACACAGAGATAAAGGGGGCACAGGGGTTAAGAAGGAGAATGAAGATAAAAGGGGGGGCACAGAATTAAAGGGGGGCACGGAATTAAAGGGGGCAGAGAGGTAAAGGGGGGGTACAAAGGTAAAGAGAGGAGTAAAGATAAAGGGGGGCACAGAATTAAAGGGGGCACAGAGGTAAAGAAGGGGAGGGAGATAAAGGGGGGCACAGAGATAGAGGGGGTGTGGAGATAAAAGGGAGCACAGAAATAAAGGGGGGCACAGAATTAAGGGGGGGGACAGAGGTAAAGGGGGGCACACAGATAAAGAAGAGGGATGGAGATAAAAGGGGGGGGCATGGAATTAAAAGGGGGGACAGAGGATAAAGGGAGGCACAGAGATAGAGAGGGGTTAAGACAAAGGGGGACACAGATAAGGGGGCACAGAGGTAAAGGGGGCACAGAATTAAAGGGGGGCACACAAAGATAAAGGGGTGCATGGGCACAAAGAGAGAGGACACCAACAGGGGGACACACAGACACAAACAGGGGGTTCTGGGGGGTCACAGACACAAACAGGGGGCTCTGGGGATCACAGACACAAACAGGGGGCTCTGGGGGTCACAGACACAAACAGGGGGCTCTGGGGGCACCCAGGGGTGGGGGGTCACCAGGGGGGCCTCACCACTTCATGAGGAACATGAGGTCCCCGCAGGAGTCGGTGGCCCCGATGATCTTCTCGGGCTCCAGGCCCCGCTCGAAGCCGCGGGCGATGTCGTTGCTCTGGGGGTTGGGGGGGAAAGGGTTGGGGTTTTTTTTGTGGAGGGGAGGGAAAAGGGGGTTTTTGGGGGGCATGAGGGGGAAGGGAGAGGGGCACAGCCCTGGGTTGTACCCACTCCTGGGCGACTGTCCCCATCCCTGGGTGTCCATCTCCGGGATGGACAGGATGGTGTCCTCCTCCCTAAGTCCTCATCCCCTCCCCGGGTTCCCAAGTCCCTGTCCCCATCCCTGTCCTGTCCCTGTTCCCCTCCCCATTCCTGGGTCCATCCTTGCCACAGGTCCCTGTCCCTTGTATCTGCATCCCCATCCCATATCCCCATCCCCATGTCCCCATTCCATCCCTGTATCCCCATCCCCGTGTCCCCATCCCATCCCATCTCCCCATCCCTGTGTCCCCATCCCATTCCTGTATTCCCATCCCATATCCCCATTCCCATATCCTCATCCCACCCCTGTATCCCCATCCCCGTGTCCCCATCCCATCCCTTTATCCCCATCCCATCCCCGTATCCCCATCCCCATGTCCCCATCCCATCCCTGTGTCCCCATCCCATCCCATCCCATATCCCCATCCCCGTGTCCCCATCCCATTCCTGTATTCCCATCCCTGTATTCCCATCCCATCCCATCTCCCCATCCCCATGTCCCCATTGCATCCCATATCCCCATCCCATCCCTTTATCCCCATTCCCATGTCCCCAACCCATCCCATATCCCCATCCCATCCCATCCCATCCCATCCCATCCCATCCCATCCCATCTCCCCATCCCCATGTCCCCTCCTCACCTCCCTCTTTTTCTTGGCCCTGCCGTCGTCGCTGCCGTTGCCGTTCCCGGGCAGCCCCTTCCTCTTGGCGCCCTCGGGGCGCTCCCGGGGCCGTGTCCCGCTGTCCCCGTCCCTCATCCTGCGGTCCTTGCGCAGGAACTGCGAGATCAGCTCGGGGCAGTCCAGGTTCTTCTCGGGCTCCCACGTGTTGTGTTCCCTGCCAGGGGGACAGGGGGGCACTCAGGGGGCACCCAAGTGTCCCTGTGTCCCCCACCTGGGGTCCCCTGGCACACACTGGGGTCCCTGTGTCCCCTGGCACAGGGTGGGGTCACTCAAGGGTCACTTTGGGGGCACCAAGTGTCCCTGTGTCCCCAACCCAGGGTCCCCTGGCACAGGGCAGGGTCACCTCAGTGTCCCCCCACCCAGGAGTTTTGTCCCCTGGCACAGGGCAGGGTCACTCAAGGGTCACTTTGGGGGCACCTGTGTCCCTAACCCAGGGTCCCCTGGCACAGGGCAGAGTCACCTCAGTGTCCCCATGTCCCCTGGCACAGGGCAGGGTCACCGTGGTGTCCCCATGTCCCCCGCCAGGGTCACCTCAGTGTCCCCCCACCCAGGAGTTGTGTCCCCTGGCACAGGGCAGGGTCACTCAAGGGTCACTTCGGGGGCACCAAGTGTCCCTGTGTCCCCAACCCAGGGTCCCCTGGCACAGAGCAGGGTCACCTTAGTGTCCCTCACCCCGTATCCCCTGGCCCACACTGGGGTCCCTGTGTCCCCCACTTGGGGTCCCCTGGCACAGAGCAGGGTCACCTCAGTGTCCCCATGTCCCCTGGCACAGACCGGGGTCACCTCAGTGTCCCCACCCAGGAGTTGTCCTGGCAGGTGTAGTCCCTCAAGAGAGGTCACCTCAGGGCCCCAGGTGTCCCTGTTCCTCCCCAGGTCCCAGCACGGCAGGGTCACCCTAGTGTCCCTCACTCCGACTGGCCCTGGTCCACTGGAGTCCCCTGGCACAGAGCAGGGTCACCTCAGTGTCCCCATGTCCCCTGGCACAGAGCAGGGTCACCTCAGTGTCCCCATGTCCCCTGGCACAGAGCAGGGTCACCAAGGGGTCCCTGTGTCCCTCACCCCGTATCCCCTGGCCCACACCGGGGTCCCTGTGTGCCCCCACCCCATATCCCCTGGCACACACTGAGGTCACCGTGGTGTCCCCATGTCCCCAGGTGTGTCCCCCACACCCCCTGGTGTCCCCAGGTGTGCCCCCAGGTGTGACTCACTCGGAGAAGCCCTTCCACTTGAGCAGGTACTCGGCCTGGCCCCTCACCACGCGCCGATCCAGCACCTTCTCCACCACATATTCCTCCTCGTCTGCCGAGGACGAGCTGTCGGCTGCCCGCCGGCTCCTCCTGCCCATAGCGCAGCGCCCGCGGCTCCTGCGGGCACGGGGGGCGTCAGGGACCCCGAAAACGGGGATTGGGACCCCGAAAACGGGAATGGGACCCCGAAAATGGGATCTGGGACCCCAAAAATGGGGAATGGGACCCCAGAAATGGGATCTGGCACCCTAAACAGGGCTCCTGCGGGCACGGGGGGCGTCAGGGACCCTGAAAACAGGGATTGGGACCCCGAAAATGGGGATTGGGACCCCAAAAACAGGGATTGGGACCCTAAATGGGCATCTGGCACTCCAAAAACAGGGACTGGGACCCCAAAAACAGGGATTGGGACCCTAAATGGGCATCTGGGACCCCAAAAACAGGGACTGGGACCTCAAATGGGTACCTGGGACCCTAAATGGTCCATCTGGGACCCCAAATGGGCATCTGGGATCCCAAAAGGAGGGACTGAGACCCCAAAAACAGGGATTGGGACCCTGAAAACGGGGATTGGGACCCCAAAAACAGGGGCTGGGACCCCGAAAATGGGGACTGGGACCCTAAATGGGCATCTGGGACACCAAATGGTCAATCTGGGACCCCAAATGGGGCATGTGAGACCCCAAGAGGGACTGGGACCCTAAATGGGGATCTGGGACCCCAAAAGGAGGGACTGGGACCCCAAAGGGGCATCTGGGACCCCAAAAACGGGGACTGGCACCCTAAATGGGCATCTGGCACCCCAAAAATGGGGACTGGGACCTCAAATGGGTACCTGGGACCCTAAACGGGGCTCCTGCAGGCACAGGGGGCACCTGGGACGCCAAAAGGGGGGACTGGGACCCTAAATGGGCACTGGGACACCAAATGGTTAATCTGGGACCCCAAATGGGCATCTGGAACCCCAAAAGGAGGGACTGAGACCCCAAAAACAGGGGCATCTGGGACCCCAAAAACGGGGACTGGCACCCTAAATGGGCATCTGGGACCTCAAAAGGAGGGACTGGGACCCTAAATGGAGCTCCTGCAGGCACAGGGGGCACTGGGGGTCCCAAACCAGGGACTGGGACCCTAAATGGGGACTGGGACCCTAAATGGGCACTGGGACCCTAAATGGGCACCTGGGACCCCAAATGGGCACCTGGGACCCCAAAAGGGAGTGGAGACCACAAGAGCAGATTTTGGGTGGAAAAGGGGTGGGTTTGGAGGTCAAAAGGCCCATTTTGGGCACGAAAATACAGATTTTGGGCATAAAAGGACGGGTTTTGAAGGCAAAAAGACACATTTTGGGGGGGAAGGCGAAGGTGAAAGAGGGCGGATTTTGGGTGTAAAAAGGTGCAGTTTTGGGTGTAAAAAGGCAGGTTTTGGGCATGAAAAGACGGGTTTTGTGCATAAGAAGCAGATTTTGGGTGCAAAAAGGCGAATTTTGGGTGCAAAAGGAGTTTAGGGTGTTAAAAGGCAGATTTTGGGTGTAAAAGGCGGATTTTGGGTGTGAAAAGGCGGATTTTAGGGTGTAAAAGGCGGATTTTGGGTGTAAAAAGGTGGATTTTGGGTGTGAAAAGGCGGATTTTTGGGTGTACAAGGGCGGGGTTTGGGCGGGAAGGGCCCCGGGCGCCTCATCCCGGATCCCGCGCCCGGGAATCCTGAGGGAACAAAGGGAAGGAGCCGCTCGGAGCCCAAAAGCGCCGCTTGGAGGCCAAAAAAACGGGAGGCAAAAAAAAAAAAAAAAAGAAAGGCGGGTTTGGGGTGAAAAAAGAGGCAGCTTTGAGGCAAAAATCCCGCCAGTCTGAGGGGAAAAATCGCTGTTTTGAGGCAAACCACTTCTGATCTGAGGCGAAAAGATCAGTGCTGAGGCAAGACGCATCGGTTTGAGGCGAAAAACCGCCGGTTTGGGGTAGAAACCGGGTGTTCTGAGGGGAAAAATCAGTTTTGTGGTAAAACCAGCCGGTCTGAGGGGAAAAAAATGCCGGTTTGGGGCAGAACCAGACGGTTTGGGGTAGAGAAGCGCTGTTTTAAGAGGAAAAGCCGCTTTTATGAGGGAAACCCCCTCTATTTTGGGGCAAAAAGCGGCGATTTAAGGGATATAAAAGTGGGGGGGCGAGAAGGGGGGGCTGAGGGAGGGGGCGGGGCCTTGAGCGCGCCCCCGCACGCCATTGGCCAGCGCTGCCGCGCGCCCTCGCGCTGATTGGTCGAGCCCGCCGCCGCTCGCCACCGCCCCGCCTCGTCGCTATTGGTTCGCGTAGCTGTCATTCATCGCGCCGCCTCGCCCATGGTGCGCCGCTATTGGTGGGAGACGCTGTCAATCAACCTACAGCCCTGCCCTCTCCCAGCCGCTATTGGCTGATACAACCGCCACTCCGCGAGGCCCCGCGCCGCTATTGGTCGACCCGCCTGTCCCTCAGCGCGCCAAGACCCGCCCCCCCCCGCGCTGCCGCCCATTCACCCACCGCCGCCGCCGCCGGTACCTGCGCGGGGAGCGGCTCCGGCGCGGGCCCGTCCGCCGCGGTCTGGCCGCCCCTCTGCGCGGAGCCGCCGCCGCTCTCCGCGCTCCGCCCGCCAAAAACCGCCCGCAGCGCGCAGGCGCCGCCGGGCCGCTCTCCGGCGCATGCGTACCCCCATTATTCCCCCCCCTCCCCACACACACACACACTGCCCACCCCGAGGCGTGCGGTGACCCAGGCGCACCTTGTGTGGCGGCGGGCGGGCGGCCCCTCCTCGCCGCCGCCGCCGGGGGGGACTCGCGGCCGCCGCCGCCGCCGCCGCTGCTGCTCCCGCCGCGCTCGGGGAGCCGCGCTGGGCCCGCGCTGATGGACAGCCTTCTCCTCCAATCAGCGCCGCGCCGCCTCGCCTTCACCCAATCAGCGCCGCGCGCGGGCGGGCCCTCCACCGCGCCAACCAATCAGCACACTCTCAGCGGAGTCTCCGGGCCGGAGCGGGAAAACCAGCGGTGGGCGTGCCCGCCAACACCTCACCCAATCAACGCGCGGCGCGGGCGGGACTTAAACCCGCTTTGACCAACCGGCTCTCTGGGCGCTTCTCCCCGACCAATCAGAGCGCGGCGGAGCGCGGCGCCGGCCAATGGGAGCGGGCGCGGTGGGCGGGGCGCGCGGCGGGGGCGGCCGAGTGAGGCGGCGGCGCTGCCCCCGCTCGGCCCCTTTGCCGAGTCGGCCCTCGCCGAGGGAGCATCGCGCGAGCGCCGCCGCCGCCGCCGCCGCCGCCTCCTTTTCCCCTCCCTTTCCCTTCCTTTTCCTCCCCGCCCACCCCGCCCGCCGCCGCCGCCGCCATGGCCAAGGCCGAGGTCAGTCCTTCAGCGCTTTTGCTTTGTGTTGTTCGCCTTTTCTTCGCGGCTGGATTATTTTTTTTTTTTTTGGAGGGGGTTGGATTTTTTTTCCCTCGCCTTCCTCTTTTCTCTCTCCCCTCCTTTCCTCGCCCTTTTTAGCCCCCTCCGCCCTCTTTTTTGCTCTCCCCCTCCCCCTCCTTCCCCCTCAGGGGCGGCCGCGCAGGCCTCGCGCCGCGCTGAGCGCGCATGCGCCGGCGCGCAGAGCGGCCTCACTGCGCAGGCGCCGTCGCGTGTGGGGAGGGCGGGAGGGCTTTGAGGGAGGGGGAAGAATGAGGAAAAATTTGGGGGATGGGGAGAGACCCCCTCAAAAATGCGCGGGGAGACCCCTCCCCTTAAAATATGGAGGACCCCCTCCCCCACCTCGTCCTCTCTCCCCGGCCACGTGCGCGTTCTCTTTGTGTCCGAGCGGGAGAGGGAGGGGGTGGTTGAGGGAGTAAAATTGAGGTTAAAGTGGGTGGGGGGCTCTGAAATAGAGGGTTGGGGGTGGTCGGCGTTAAAGTAGCGGCTCGGGGCGGGTTGAGGGGTGGGGGCCCTGAAATAGGGTCTGGGGCGCTTGAAGGGCTTAAAATAGGGGTGTGGGGGTTCATGGGAGGGATCGGCCCTAAAAGGGGCTGGAGGGCTTCAAAAAGAGGCTTGGGGTGGTAGGGGGCTTGAGGGGGTGGTAGGCACTAAATAGGGGTGGGGGGGTTATGGGGTGATTTACCCTAAAATGGAGTCTGGGGGCTCTAAAATAGGGCTCTGGGGGTCTTTGGGGGGGATTGGCCTTGAAATGGGGGCTGGGGGCTCCAAAAAGAGGGTCTTGGGGACTGGGAGAGCTTGACAGGTGTGGGGAGGGGCTCAAGGGGGTGATGATCCCCCAAAAAATAGGGGCTTGAGGGCGTGGATGGAACAAGGAGATGGTGGAGCCCAAAAAGAGGGGCAGAGGACCTGGGGGACCCTAAAAAAGTGGACGGGCAGGTTGGAGGGGCTTAAGGAGCTGGGGGGGCTCAAGGGTCTGGTTGGGGTTAGAGGAGCCCCCCCAAAATGGGGACTGAGGGGTCCCAGGGACCAGGGGGGTGTTTTGGGGTGTCAGGGACTCCTTGGAGCTTTGGGGGGGTCAGAGTGTGGCCAATTGGGGGTCCAGCCCCCACTGTGACCCCCCCATGACCCCCCTGTGCCCCCCCAGTCCCCGAAGGAGCCGGAGCAGCTCCGGAAGCTTTTCATCGGCGGCCTCAGCTTCGAAACCACAGACGAGAGCCTGAGGAGCCACTTCGAGCAGTGGGGGACCCTGACGGACTGTGTGGTGAGACCCCGACCCCCCTGGGACCCCAAAACCCACCCCAAACCCACCAGGGACCCTGGCCAGCTGCCTGGTGAGACCCCATCCCCCCTGAGCCCCCTGGGACCCCAAACCCACCCTAAACCCACCCCAGATCCCCAAACCCACCAGGGACCCTGATGGACTGTGTGGTGAGACCCTGACCCCCCTGGGACCCCAAAACCCACCCCAAACCCACCAGGGACCCTGGCAGGCTGTGTGGTGAGACCCTGACCTCCCTGGGACCCCAAAACCCCCCCTAAACCCACCAGGGACCCTGACAGCTGTCTGGTGAGACCCTGTCCCCCCTGAGCCCCCTGGGACCCCAAAACCCACCCCCAGATCCCCCAACCCACCAGGGACCTTGACGGACTGTGTGGTGAGACCCTGACCCCCCTGGGACCCCAAACCCCCCCCCTAAACCCACCAGGGACCCTGGCCAGCTGCACGGTGAGACCCCAAAAACCCTGGCTGTCCCCTCCCTGTCCCCTCAGGGGATGCAGAACACGAAGTGCTTGTGGGGTTTTGTCCTGTCCCCTTTCCTGTCCTTGTTCTTGCCCTGTCCCCTCACTGTCCCCTGTCCCGTTCCCGTCCCCTTCCCTCGGTGTCCCCCAGGTGACCCAAACACCTCACAGGGTTTTATCATGTCCCTGTCCCTTGACTATCCCTGTCCTGTCCCTTGTCCTGTGCCCTGAGTGTCCCTGTCCCTGTCCCAGGTGATGAGGGACCCCAACACGAAGCGCTCCCGGGGGTTTGGGTTCGTGACGTACTCGTCGGTGGAGGAGGTCGACGCCGCCATGAACGCGCGGCCGCACAAGGTGGACGGCAGGGTCGTGGAGCCCAAGAGGGCCGTGTCCAGAGAGGTGAGGGGGCTGGGAGGGGGGCTCACACCCCTTGAGGTGGGGGGCTCAAGGAGGGGCTGGGGGGTGAGGGGAGTGTGGGACCCTGAGGTGGAAAGGGGGACGCTGAGAGGTGATGGGTGGAGGGGACCCAGACCCAAATGGGGGGACCTAGAGAGGGGCTGGGGGCTCCAGGGGGGGCTAGATATCAGTGGGGGGACCCAGAGAGGGGCTGGGGGCTCAAGGTAAGGCCCAGACCACAATGGGGGGACCCAGAGAGGGACAGGGGGCTGGGGGCTCCAGAGGGGGCTCAGATACCAATGGAGGAGGCTCAAACCACAATGAGGGGACTCACAGAGTGTACATGGGAGGCTGGGGGTAGAGAGGAGTGTGGGACCCCAATGGAGAGGGACACTGAGAGGTACAGGGGACTGAGGACACCTCCAGCAGGTCCCCAAAATCCTGGTGTTCCCTGGACTCACCAAAATCTCTGTGGCCCTTGGGGACACCTCCAGGGGGTCACTAAAATCCTAAAGTCACCAAAACCCTGGTGATGCCTTCCCTGAGCTCCCCAAAGCTCCAGTGCCTCCCATGATTTCTGGAGTGTCCTTGGCATTTCTCCAATGTCCCCCATTCCCTGATTTTTTCCCCCCTGGCAGGACTCGCAGCGGCCCGGGGCCCACCTGACGGTGAAGAAGATCTTCGTGGGGGGCATCAAGGAGGACACGGAGGAGCATCACCTGCGGGACTACTTCGGGCAGTACGGCAAGATCGAGGTCATCGAGATCATGACCGACCGCGGCAGCGGCAAAAAGCGCGGCTTCGCCTTCGTCACCTTCGACGACCACGACTCGGTCGACAAGATCGTCAGTGAGTCCTCCTGGGGGGAGCCTGGGTGTGGGAACCCCCACCCTGGGGTCTGGGAATCCCACCTGGGGTCTGGGAATCCCACCCTGGGGTCTGGGAACACCTCCCTGGGGTCTGGGAATCCTACCCAGGGGTCTGGGAATCCTACCCTGGGTCTGGGAATCCTACCCTGGGTCTGGGAATCCTACCCTGGGTCTGGGAATCCTACCCAGGGGTCTGGGAATACCACGCAGGGGTCTGGGAACATCTCCCTGGGGGACCCTCGGCTGAGGAGGGGAAAGGGTAGAGACAAGGATGGGATGGGGATGGAGGGGACAAGGAACAGGGGGACAGGGATAGGGATAGGGATGAGATAGAGACAGGGACACAAATGGAAGAGATGGAGTGGATGGCATGGGGATAGACAGGGATGGAGGGAACAGGGGCAGGATCAGGATGTGGGTGGGACAGGAAGGGTAAAGGACAGGAGTAAGGATTAAGGGAGCAGAACTGTCGAGGAGGGGACAGGATGGGGAATGGTGGAGATGGAGAGAACAGGGGACAGAAGCAAGGGTGGGGCAGCCGTGGAGGGGCCAGGGGGACCCTGAGGAGCAGGACAAGGCTGGGGCTGGGGACAGGAGCCAGGGGGGATCCTGAGGAGCAGGACAGGTCCCCGAAGCACCCCCCTGACCCCTGCCCGTGCCGCCGCAGTCCAGAAGTACCACACGGTGAACGGGCACAACTGCGAGGTGCGCAAGGCGCTGTCCAAGCAGGAGATGGCGAGCGCCTCTGCCAGCCAGCGAGGTGAGCCCCCCGCCCGCCCCCAGCCCGGCCCCCCGCCCCCCGCTGTGGCTGCACGCGCTGCCTGTGCTGTGCCTAAAGGCTGTGCCCCCCCGCCGCCCCCTCCGCCCCCTCCCCTCTTAGGCCGCAGCGGCTCCGGCAACTTCGGCGGCGGCCGCGGAGGAGGATTCGGCGGCAACGACAACTTCAACCGCGGCGGCAACTTCGGCGGCCGTGGTGAGTGAGGGCTGGGAACCATTGGGAACCACCAGGGCACACTGGGAGCCACCAGGGCACATTGGGAGCCACTGGGAGACACCAGGGCACATTGGGAGCCATTGGGAGCCACCAGGGCACACTGGGAACCACTGGGAACCACCAGGGCACACTGGGAGCCACCAGGACACACTGGGAGCCACCAGGGCACACTGAGTCCTACAGGGACCTATAAGGACCCCGTTAGGACTTGGGACCCCCTGGGACCTGTTGGGATCCGCCAGGACCCGCCACGACTCACCAGGAGCTGTTGGGCTCTGTGGGGACCTACTGGGACACACTGGGGCCTACTGGGACTTACTGGGATCTATCAGAACCCACTGGGACCTACAGGGACTTACTGAGACCCACTGGGACCCATGGGGATGTATTGGGACTCATGGGGACCTACTGGGACCCACTAGGACTTACCAGGACGCACTGGGACCCATTAGGACTTAATGGGACCCGTCAGGACCCATTGGGACATACTGGGACCCCTCAGAACCCACTGGGCCCAATGGACACCTATGGGGACCTACCAGGACCCACTGGGACTTACTGGGACCCTTCAGAACCTACTGGGACCTATGGGGACCTATAGGGACCTACCAGGACCCACTGGGACCCATTAGTGCTTATTGGGACCCCTGAGAACCCATTGAGCCCTATGGAGAGCTATAGGGACCTACTGGGACTTAATGGACCTTATAGGGACCCACCAGGACCCATGGGGACCTCCAGTTGCCCCCCCATGACCCCTTTTTTTCCCCATTGCCCAGGTTACGGGGGCGGCGGCGGCCCCGGCTACTCGGGGGGTAACCGCGGCTACGGCGGCAGCGGCTCCTACGACGGCTACAACAACGGCGGCGGCGGCTTCGGCGGCGGCAGCGGCGGCAGGAGACCCGCCCGGGGACCCGCGCTGGGCGTGCGCAACGGGCTGGCCGAGGCGGGCACAGGTGGGACCCCCACGGGGAACCGTCCCTGGGACACCTCGGGGTGTCAGGGAACCGTCCCCAGTCGTGAGGCAATGCCCTGGGACACCTCAGGGTGTCAGGGAATGAACCCTCGGACACTGGGGAATGAATATCAGGGAACAGCCCCCTCACGACCCAGGGAACACCCTGGAACCCCAAGGAATACCCCAAACCATCAGGGAATATCCTGAGTCACCAGGGAATATCAGGGAACAGCCCTTACCACCAGGGAACACACTGGGATGAAAAGGAATATCCCTTGCCAATAGGGAATGCTTTGGGATGCCAAGGAATTCCCCCTGGTCAATAAGGAACATCCTGGAACAGGAGGGGATGCCAAGAAACACCCATGGCCACCAGAGAATATCAGGGAACAGCTCTGGCCACCAGGGAACACCCTGGGACCCCAAGGAATACCCCAAACCAGCAGGGAACACCCTGGGACACCAAAGAACACCCTGAGCCACCAGGGAACATCTTGGGGTGTCAGGGAACACCCCTTGGTCACCAGGGACCACCCCAGACCACCAGGGAGCCCCTTTGGGCTCCCAGTTAAACCCTTCCCAGTGCTTCCAGACTCCCATTTAACCACCCCCCAGCTCCAAGGGTCCCCTCTCCAATCCCTGGGGTGCCCCCCTGACGCCTCCCAATCCTGGGGGTGCCCCCCTGACCCCCCCTGTTGCCTCCCCAGGCAGCAATTTCGGGGGCGGGGGCAGCTACAACGACTTCGGCAGCTACAACAACCAGGCCTCCAGCTTCGGGCCCATGAAGGGCGGCAGCTTCGGGGGGCGCAGCTCGGGGCCCTACGGGGGAGGTGAGACCCCAAAATCAGGCTGGGGGGGACCCTAAAATAGCCTAAAGGGGCACTTCAAGGGGGCTCGGATTTGGGGGGTCCTGGGGGACCCTAAAAACGGGGTGGGGGGACCCCAAAATACCCTGTGGGGGCAGCTTGGGGGGTCTGTGGGGGAGGTGAGTCTTGGGGGACCCCAAAATATCAAGGGGGGCATCTGGGGAGGGCTCAGCTTCGGGGGGCTCTACAGGGGAGGTGAGTGAAGGAGGACCCCAAAAATGGGCTGGGGAGACCCCAAAATATCCTGGGGGGACTCTGAGATGTCTGGGGGGGCTTTATGGGGGGAGGTGAGTAAAGGAAGACCCCAAAATATCCTGGGGGGAACCCCAAAAATGACCTGGGGGAGGGTCAGGATGTGCAGCTCAGGGTCCTTCAGGGGTGGTGAGTGGGGGGGGACCCCAAAAATGGGCTGGAGTGGCAACTTCAAGGGGGCTCTACAGGGGGGTGAGTCCTGAGGGGGGACCCCAAATGTGTCCCCCACATCCCTGGGGGTCCCAAAATTCTCCCCCCCCCCAATTCTCTGGATCCCCCCCCAGGTGGCTACGGAAGCTCCAGCGGCGGCAGCTACGGAGGAGGGAGGAGGTTTTAATGTCCAGGTGAGGGGAAAAGGGGAGGGAAAAAGGGGAGAAAGAGGGGAGAGAAATGGTTAAAAAAAATGAAATGGTTGGGGAGAAAAATGAAGGAGAAAAAAAAAAGATGGGAAGAAAAATGTTGAGAAAAAAAACAGGGAAAAATGAAAGGGGAGGAGGAAATGGGAAACAAAAGGGGAAAAGTTGAAAAAGATGAACAAAGAGGGGAAAAATGGGAAAAAGAATGAGGTTGGAGAAAAGGGCTGGGAAAAAAGGGCTGGGAAAGTGGGAAAAGGGTTGGGAAAAAGGCTTGGGAAGGGATGAAGGAAAAAGTAAAGGAAAATACGAATAAAATTGACAGAAAAGGAAATATGGAGATTGGGAAAAGGGGACTGAAAGGGTTTTGAAAGGAGTTGGAAGAGAGTTGGGAGAAAGGATTGGAAAGAGGTGAAAAGAAGGAAAAGGTGGGGAAAATGAATAAAATGGATGGAAAATGGGAAAAATGTGGAGATTGGGAAAAGGGGGCTGAGAGGGTTGGAAAAGGGTGGTGGAAAGGGCTGGGAAATGGGATTTTGCAGATGTTTCAGGGCGTTCTAACCCTGCCCTTTCCAGGCCGGCGCTCCCTGATCCTCCCGTGTCGTCCCGCAGGACCCGGAGCCGGGCGGGAGCGGGGCCGGGGTGGGAACCCCCCCTGGGAACCCCCCTGGAGCCCCTCCCCGGGCCCCCCCAACCCTGGAGCTCCCCCCCCACACCCATTTGAGGGGGGGGCTGTTTGTGGTCGCCGTGTCCAGGTCCCTGTAGTTCCATGCGGAGCCTCCCGATCCCGCCGGGATCCCATCCCGGTTTTCTCCTCCTCCTCCCGCCGTGTGTCCTGTACCACCCTCCTGACCTCCCCCACCTCAAAACACCCCCCCCTCTGACGCTCAATAAATGTCTCTCTTTGGTTTTTTTTTTTTTAAATTATTATTTTTAATATCATTTTTAAAGAGTTTGGTTTTTTTTCTCCTGTTTCCTTTGCTGGACGCTTCAGTTTTCCACTTCCCACATTCCTCCTCCTCCTTTTTCATTGGGCACCTCAGCTGTTAAATCACGACCTGGCTCCTCGCCTTTATCCCCCCCCAAAAATTGTCCCCAAAGTGTCCCCAAGGCTTTGCCCCCCCCCCTCAATCCCCACTAATTCCCACCTTCCCTTTTGTAGGAGCCGCCGGCACCGGGATTGGAGCCCGCGGAGGTGAGGGGGGGGTCACAAACACACAGGGGGGGACATGGAGGGGACACGGGGGACATGGGGACACCCCCTCCCAGGGCAGGGCCATCCCCCCCCAAAACCCCTGAGCTGTCCCAGCCCCCCCCCAGTGCCCGCGGGACCCCCCCCCGGTGCCCTCAATAAAAGGGTATTTTTGTACCTGTGTCCCGTGTGTGGGGACAGGGATGGGGACAGGAGGGGATGGGGACAGGGATGGGATGGGGACAGGGATGGAGCAGCCACAGAAGGGACAGGAGGGGACAGGGATGGAGTAGAGGGACAGGATGGGGACAAGGAGGGGACAGGGACAAGGATTAAGAGGATGGAGCTGCCACAGAAGGGACAGGATGGGGTTGGGGACAGATGGGCCTGAGGGGACATGATGGCAGTGGGACAGGAGGGGGAATGGGGGACATAAAAGGGACAGGGATGGAGGGGACAAAGGATGGGGACAAAGCAGGGAGAAGGTGGGAAGAGGCTGCCTGGGATGGGGGACACGGTGTTGGGGACCCCAGAGGGCCACGTGTCACCTGGAGGGGACACAGGAGGTGACAGGGACAGGAAGTGACAGGGATAGGCTGGCAGTGCCCCAGGGTGACTGGGATATGTCATTGGGGCTGAGGGAGGTGACAGAGTGGGGACAGCTCCTTGCCCTGAGGGGACAGAGGAGGTTGGAGGTGGCAGGAATGTGTCACCCCAGGGGGACAGAGACAGGAGGTGGCTTTGGAGCAGGTTTATTGTCTGTTTGCAGGGGTGTCCGTGACGGGGTGTCCCCAGGGTGTCCCCACAGCCAGGGCAGGGCTGGGAGTGCAGGGGGGGACACCCAAGGCCCCCCTCACTCCCCCAGCCCGGAGCTCTGGGGGGACACCAGGGTCACGTCCCCGAGTGTCCCCAACACCTGGAGGGTGACACCGCCCAGGTCCCCGCTTGGGGTGCTGTCCCCAAGTGCCACCAGCACCTGGGAGGTGACACTGTGCGTGTCCCCATCCCTGAGTGCCCCCAGGACCCGGGAGGTGACACTCCCCAGGTCCTCGTGCGTGTCCCCATCTGTCAGAGCTCCCAGGGCGTGCTGTGTGACCTGTGGGGTCCCATCCCTGTCCCTGAGTGTCCCCAACACCTGGGAGGTGACACTGAGTGTGTGTCTGTCCCCGAGTGTCCCCTGCACCTGGGAGGTGACACTGAGTGTGTGTCTGTCCCCGAGTGTCCCCAACACCCCCTGGGTGACCCGTGCCAGCTCCCCCTGCGTGCCCCCATCCCCCAGCACCTGGTGGGTGGCACTGCCCATCTCCCCCTGCGTGTCCCCATCCCTCAGCGTCCCCAACACCTCCCGGCCGTCCCCTCCCGTGCCCCCCATCGCCCCCAGCCGCCCCCTCAGGGTGCCCAGCGCGCTCAGCAGCCGCTCCCTCTCGGTGCCCAGCCGCGCCAGCTCCGCCCTGAGCAGCGCCAGCTCCGCCCTGAGCCGCGCCAGGGCCTCGAGGCGGCGGCGGCGGCAGCGCTGGGCGGCCGCCTTGTTCCTGCCGCGGCGCCGAATGTCCCGGCACAGCGCCCGCTGCGCGCCCGACGCCCGCGCCCGGCACAGCGCGGCACGCAGGGCCTCGGCCGGCAGCGACACGATGGCCTCGGGCGCCAGGGGCAGGACAGGGGCAGGGACAGGGGGTGGCGGCGCCCGCGGCTCAGGGGGGCGGCGGTGAGGGTGGTGCCACGCCCGGTATCGCTGGTGTCACCTCCGCTGTTGTCGCCGCCGTGGGGGTGCTGCGGGGTCACCGTGGCCTGGGGTGCCAGGGTGGGTGCCCGATGCCAGGCAGGGCCACCAGTGCCACCGTTGTCACCGCAGTGGGGGTGCTGCAGGGATCCACGATGCCCTCAGGGCTCATGGACAGCGCCCGGTGCCACTCAGTGCCACCAGTGCCACCTCTGGTGTCACCGGTGTCACCGCTGTCACCGTTGTCACGGTGGTGCTGCAGGTCCACGATGGCAGTGCCAGGGCCACCGGTGCCACCTGCGCTGTCCTCGCTGTGGTGCTGGGAAGGGGCGGGGAAGGGGCAGAGGGAAAGGAGGGGGAAATGGGGGCACAGGGGGAAAGGGGGCACGGGGAGGGTAAAATGGGGAGGGTCCCCGGGGTCCGAGGGGACGTCCAGGCCCTGGGGGGAGAGAGGGGGATGGGCACAATGGGGGTCCCCTGGGGGTGCAAGGGGGGGGTCCCCGGGGATATTTTGGGGGGATGATTGGGATGTGGGGGGTGCTGAGGCCACCAGGGGGCGCTAAGAGCCCGCGGCTGGGGGCGTGGCCTAGGGAAGGAGGGTGTGGTCGCAGTGGGCGTGGCCAAGGTGGGCGTGTCTCACCTGGAGCTCGCTCAGGGCCAGGATCTCCTGCCACGTGACCTCCACCTCGGCGGGGGGCGGGGCCACACCCGGGCCACGCCCACTCAGTGCCTGCGGGAGCCTCGGATTGGCTGTGGGAGAGGTTCTGGCCCCGCCCCCTTTTGTACCCCCAATTTCCCCCTCCAAACACCCCCTGGGACCCCCCTAAAAAACCCTCTCAACCCCCCCTCCCCCCAGACCCTTTCCCCTCCAAAACCCCCCAGGACCCCCAAAACCCACCCTAAACTCCCCCATCCCTCCCTCTGCCCCCAAACACCTCCCCAGGACCCTCCAAAACCCTCTTTATCCCTCCCATCCACACCCCTCTCCCCATGACCCCCTACCCCCCAGATCCCCCAATTCCCACCCCCCAAACCCCTCCATTTCCCTCCCCACCCCCTTCCTGGACCCCCTTCCCCTCACCTGGGGTCCCCATGGCCGGAGCTGCGACGTCTCCTCCTCCTGAAACCCCAAAATTTGGGGGTCACCGCCCACCTTGGGGGAGGGGGACACCCTGACTCAGGGGGTAGTCCCCACCCTCGAGTGCCCCCGGGTGGGTCCTGCTCCCCCAAACTCCCCCAGTCGTTGCCCAATTCAGGGGATGTTGCACAAGGAGCAACCGACGGGACCTGCCCGGGATGGGGGGGACACACCCCGTGTCACCTCCTGTCACCCGTCTGTGTCACCCCCTGTGTCACCTCCTGTCACCCCCCTATTGTCACCCTTGTCATCCCCCTGTGTCACCCCCCCGTGTCACCCTTGTCACCTCCCCACTGCCCCCTCTCACGCCCCCAGATCGCCCCCATCAATAACGACCCTTCAACAACAATAACGACCCTACAATAACAGCAACGACCCCAAAATTAACAACAACGACCCCACAATGACAACAGTAACGACCCTACAGTAACAACAAGCCCACGACAACGACCCTACAAAAACAGTGACCACCCCACAATAACAACCACCACCCCACAATAGCAACAGTAACGACCCCACAACAGTAACGACCCCACAACAACGACCCTACAACAGTAACAACCCAACAAAAACAACGACCCCACAACAACAACCCCAACAACAACGACCCCACAATAACAACGATAACGACCCCACAACAACGACCCTACAACAACAACAATCACCCCACAATAACTACAATAACGACCCCACAACAACAATAACGACCCTCCAATAACACAACCGAGGGCCCTGTGGGGCTGAGGGTCCCCCCCCTTTCCCCCCCGCAGCCGTTGGAGCCGCTTCCGCCTCTTCCCGTCCTGGGGCCCCCACACGGAAACCGGGAACACGGAACACGTGTGGGCTCAGACACGAGTGTGACACACACAGATACACACACAGACATGTGTGACACACACAGACACACACAGATACACGTGTGTGACACAGATACACACACAGAGACACGTGTGTGACACACACACCCCCCCAAACACCCCCGTGTGCTCCTGCCCTGCCACCCCCTGGGCATCGACCCCCCTACCCCGGGCACTCACACGCGTGTGCCAACCCAACCCCCTCCCCGTGCCCATCACACGTGTGCCCCTCCCTATCACCCCCTGTCACACACCTGTGCCAGGACACGCCTGGGTCGCACTTGGGGACACCACGGGGACACCACGGGGACACCATGGGGACAGGGATGGGGCCACCCTGGGGACACCCTGGCGACAGCGGAGGAGGAAGGGGGACAGAAACCGCAGGGGGGATGGGGAGGGGACACAGAGACGGGGGTGGGGATGTGACAGGGGGACAGAGCTGGGGACACGGGGACAGGAAAGGGAGACAGGGTTGGGGGGATGGGGGACATCGCAGGGGACACACCAGGACCAGGGGGGTGGCAGTGCCCCCAGGGGGGTGTGGCAGTGCCCCCAGGGGGGTGTGGCAGTGCCACCAGTGGGGGTGTGGCAGTGCCACCAGTGGGGGTGGCAGTGTCGCTGGGGAGGTGACAATGCCGCTGGGGGATTGGGGGGGTGGCAGTGCCACCCGGATGTCCTGGTCCCCTCCGATAGCGCCCGGCGGGGAGGGGGAGGTGACAAATTGGGCAACCGCTGGTGGCTTCCGCGGGAGGGGAGGGGACAGGCGGTGACAAAGGGGACCCGGGGGTGGCCCTGGCACCGCCCCCACGCCCTCACTGTCCCCAATGTCCCCAATCCCCCCAACGTGTCCTCAGATGTCCCCAAACGCCACCAGAGGCTCCGCCCACCCGGGGGAGTGTCCACCGCATGCAAATGAGCCGACTGTCCCCGTCACGTGGCCGAGGTCTCAGCCAATCACAGCGCGGCCTCGGCAAAGGGGTGACGTAATCGCTTCCCCGGTCTCCATGGCAACCGCGCGGCTCCCTCCCTTTCTGGGGGCGTGGCCGGGCGGTGACGGACGGGCCGTTCCTCCAATCAGAGGAAGAGCGGGAAAGCGCGGCCCGCCTTCCGCGTGGAAGCGCGCGGCGATTGGCGAGAAGCAGTCCTGATTGGACCAATAAGAATGGAGGGGCGGAGCTAAGAGCGGTGATTGGCAGGCGCGCAGCCAATCAGAGGCGGGTGCGCTTCCGGCTCCACGTCGGCAGCGCAGGGAGCAAAATGGAGACGCTGCTGCTGGTGAGGGGAGGGGGAACAGGGGGAAATGGGGAGATGAGTAAATTGGGGGTAATGGGGCCAGAATGGGGGAATGGCAGGGAATGGGGGACTGGGAGGGTAAAACAGGGCGTGCTGGGGCCGGAATGGGGAGGGGTAAATCGGGAGTAACGGGGCCGGAACTGGGGGGCACTGGGAGGGTAAATTGGGGTTAAATTGGGGGTAACGGGGCCGGAATGGGGGGACTGAAGGTATTGGGAGGGACTGGGGGGTAAAATGGGAGGGAACGGGGTGCAATGGGGGGAACTGGGAGGGGAACGGTGGGGTTAAAGGGGATGGGGCTGGGGGGGGGACCGAGGGCATGGAGTGTCCCCAGGGTGTCCCCAGAATGTCCCCAGGGTGTCCCCAGGCCGGGGTTCTGTCCTACACTCGCTGTGGTCCGTGGTCAGTCAGTGCATCACAGAACTTGGTCCTGGGGGCTCCAGAGCGGCGGGACACGGGGGGGACACGGGGGGACACGGGGACAGGGACAGGGGGACACAGGACAGGGGTGGTGGCACCGCTGACCCCCTCCCTGTCCCCTCAGGAGCCCTCCCTGTACACGGTCAAGGCCATCATCATCCTGGACAACGACGGCGAGCGCCTCTTTGCCAAGGTCGGGGGGCACCCGGGGGCATGAGGGGGGGACAGCAGGGGGGACACCCCAATGTCCCCAATGTCCCCAACGTCCCTGATGTCCCCCAGTACTACGATGACACCTCCTACCCCAGCGTGAAGGAGCAGAGGAGCTTCGAGAAGAACATCTTCAGCAAGACCCACCGCAGTGACAGTGGGTGACAGGGGGACAGGGGGGGACAGGGGGGACCCAGGTGGCTTCAGGGTGTCCCCAGGGCCACCCCAAGTGTCCCCAAGGGGGTGACAATGTGCCCTCAGATGGGATCGCCCTCCTGAGGGGCTCGGGGGTGGTGACCGAGGAGGGGGTGGGAGGGGCAGGGGGGACAGGGGGCACAGGGGTGTCCCCAGGTGTCCCCAAGGGGGTGACAGGGTGTCCCCCCAGGCGAGATTGCCCTCCTGGAGGGGCTCACTGTCGTCTACAAGAGCAGCATCGACCTCTACTGCTACGTCATCGGCAGCGCCCACCAGAACGAGGTGAGGGCACGGGGGGACATGGGGGACAATGGGGGGACATTGGGGGGACATTGGGGACAGGGAGGGACAGGAGGGGACAGAGAGGGAGTATTGGGGACATTGGGGGGACAGGAGGGGATGTGGGGACAAGGGGGGGACAGGAGGGGACAGGGAGGGACAGGAGGGGACAGGAAGGACAGGAGGGGACAGTGGGGGACAGGAGGGGACTTTGGGGGACAGGAGGGGATAATGGGGGACAGGAGGGACAGGGAGGGACAGGAGGGGATAATGGGGACAAGGGGGGACAATGGGGGACAGGGAGGGACAGGAGGGATGTGGGGACAGGGGGGACAGGGAGGGACAATGGGGGACAGGAGGGGACTTTGGGGGACAGGAGGGGATAATGGGGGACAGGAGGGACAGGGAGGGACAGGGGAGACATTGGGGGACAGGGGAGGACAATGGGGACAATAGGGGGGACAGGGAGGGACAGGAGGGGATGTGGGGACAAGGGGGGGACAGGGAGGGACAGGAGGGGACAGGAAGGGACAGGGGAGACATTGGGGGACAGGGAGGGACAGGAGGGGATAATGGAGGGACAGGGGGGACAGGAAGAACAGGAGGGGACAGGGAGGGACAGGAGGGGACTTTGGGGGACAGGGAGGGACAGGAGGGGACTTTGGGGGACAGGAGGGGATAATGGGGGACAGGGAGGGACAGGGAAGGACAGGGGGACCTGTGACCCTGTCCCCCTGTGACCTGTCCCTCTGTCCCCTTGTCCCTGTCCCTCTCCACTTGTGTCCTTGTCCTTCTGCCCATCCCTGTCCCCCCGTGTCCCCTCTGTCCCTGTGTGCCCCCCTGTGCCCCCTGTGCCCCTGTGCCCCCCGTGCCCCCTGTGCCCCCTGTGCCCCCCTGCCCCCTGTGCCCCCTGTGCCCCCTGTGCCCCCCTGTGTCCCTGTCCCTGTGCCAGCTCATGCTCACCGCTGTCCTCAACTGCCTCTTCGACTCCCTCAGCCAAATGCTGCGGTACTGGGGGTCTGGGGGGTCTTGGGGGTCTGGGGGTCTGGGGGGTCTAGGGGGTCACTTGAGGGGCTGGGGACACCCCTGGGGGCCAGGGGAGCACCTTGGGGGTCTGAGGGGGCACCCAGGGGGTACAGGGTGGGTTTTGGGGGTTACTTGGGGGTCCCTTGTTGGGGAGGATCCCTTTGTGGGAGTGTCCCTGTCATTGGGGGATCCCTCTCATTTGGGGGTCCCTCTCATTTGGGGGTCCTGTTGGGGGATCCCTCTCATTTGGGGGTCCCTGTCATTGGGGGGTCCTTATTGGGGTACCCCCTTGTCCTTGGGGCTGGATGGGGGGGGTCCTTTACCCAAGGGTGGGTCCCTCTTGTGGGGGTGTCCCCTCCTCCTGGGGGTGTCCCCCTCTTAGGGGGGTGTCCTCTCCTCCCGGGGGTCCCAGGTGCTGAGAGGACCCCCAAAACGCAGGAAGAACGTGGAGAAACGAGCCCTGCTGGACAACATGGAGGGGCTGTTCCTGGCCGTGGACGAGATCGTGGACGGGGGGTGGGCTTGGGGACCCCAGGGGTTTAGGGACCCCAGGGTGGGCTTGGGGACCCTCAGAGTGGGCTTAGGGACCCCAGGGGCTGGAACACCCCTGGGGGACACTGGGACACCCCAGGGGTCACTTTAAAGGGTGGAATTTTGGGGGAGCACCTGGGTGGGGTCCCTGTCGTGGAGGGTCCCCGTGGGAGGTCCCTGTGTTTTTGGGGGTTCTTTGTCCAGGGGGTCCTTTTAAGGGGGTCTCACCATATTTTGGGGGTCCTGTTGAGGGTCCCTTATCTTAGGGGGACCCTGTTTGAGGGGTCCCTTTTGGGGGTCCCTTGTCCCTTATCTGGGGGTTGTTCCTGTTGGGGTGTCCTCATATTTTGGGGGAAGGGTCCTTTGTCCAGGGGGTCCTTTTGGGGTGTCCCCACGTTCTGGGGGTCCTTTGTCCAGGAGGGTTCCTTCAAGGGGTGTCCCCATATTTTAAGGGGATGTCCCCATTTGGGTGTCCCCACATTTTGGGCAGTCCTTTCTCTTGGGTGGGGGTGGGTCCCTCTCATTGGGGAGTCTCCCTGTGTTTGAGGATCCCCTGTGATGGGAGGTCTCTGTCAGGGGTTCTGAGGGGTCTCTGGTGTCCCCCCTCAGGGTGATCCTGGAGAGCGACCCCAGCACGTCGTGCACCGCGTGGCCGTGAGGGTAAGGGGGCTGGGCTGGGGGTTTGGGGGTTTGGGGGTTGTTTTGGGGTTGGGGGGTTGGAGGGCTCTGGGGGGGTGTGGTGGGGGGCGATGGGTCCCCTCAGGCACCCACAGACCCCTCCCCAAATTGTGTGCCAGGGCGAGGACGTGCCGCTCACCGAGCAGACCGTGTCACAGGTACGGCCTGGGGACCCCCTGGGACCCCCTGGGACCACCCTGGGACCACCCTGGGACCCCTGGGACCACCCTGGGCACCCTGGGACCACCCTGGGCACCCTGGGACCACCCTGGGAACCCCCTGGGACCACCCTGGGAACCCCTGGGACCACCCTGGGACCACCTGAGACCCCCCTGGGACCACCCTGGGCACCCTGGGACCCCCTGGGACCACCCTGAGACCCCCCTGGGACCACCCTGAGACCCTCCAGGATCCCCTGGGACCCCCCTGGGACCACCCAGGACCTCCTGGGATCATCCAGGGACCCCCCCTGAGACCCCCCTGGGACCACTCAGGACCCACTGGGACCTCCTGGGACCACCCTGGGACCACCTGGGACCCCCCCTGAGACCCCCTGGGACCACCTCAGGACTTCCCCCCGCCTCAAGACCCCCATGGGATCTTTGAGACCCCCAATACCCTCCCAGGACCCTCCTGGGACCCCCAGAGACCCCCTGGGACCTCCTGGGACCCCTCAGGACCCCCTGGGACCTCCTGGGACCCTCATGACACCCCGAGATCCCCCAGATATCCCCAAATGCCACCTGGGTACCCCCAACCCACCCATGGGTGCCCCCCCCTCACCCTTTTAACCCCCCCTGGACCCCTCCCCAGGTGCTGCAGTCGGCGAAGGAGCAGATCAAGTGGTCCTTGCTGCGTTAGGGGGCACCCTGAACCCCCTGGACCCCAAACCCCCTGGACCCCCTGAACCCTCAAACCCCTGGACCCCCAAAAAAAAACCCCAATCTGTGCCCCCAGAACTCGGACTGGACCTCGTTTTGTTCCTCCACCAGGATAGGTTGGGGGTTTTTGGGACATGGACCCCCAAAAAACCCACACTGGGACCCCTAAAACCTCTTAAGACCCCCTCACCCTTTAAACCCCCAGAAAAATGAGAGAAGGAGCTCAAACCTCGTCATTTATTGGGGTGAAGCCGAGAGGGGGCACAGGCAGATTTTGGGGGAAGGATTTGGGGGTCCCAAACCCCCATAGGGGTTTGGGACCCCAAATCCTTCCTCCCCCAACTATTGCTTTGCTTAAATCACAGTATTGATTTTTTTGGGGGGTCAGTGCCAAGAGGGGGCCCAAAATTAGGGGGTTATCCCAAAATTCAGGGGAGGGGTTCAGTGCAAGGGTGGTTTTTTTGGGGGGCACAGTGATAGTAGGGGTGTAAATTTTGGGGGGTGCAGGGTTTTTGGGGGTGGAGTGATTGGGGGTCAGTGCTGAGTTTTTGGGGGGCACAGTGAGGGGGTGCAGGGTTTGGGGGTGGGGGGCAGTACCAAGGATTTTGGGGGGTCACAGTGATGGGGGGTGCAGGTTTTGGGGAGGTTCAGGTTTTTGGGGGATTGTTTAAGGATGGGGGTGCAGGGATTTTGGGGGGTTTAAGGATGGGGGTGCAAGATTTGGGGGTGCAGGATTTTGGGAGTGTCACAGTGATGGGGGTGAAAGATTTGGGGGTGTCAGGTTTTGGGGGTGTTTAAGGATGGGGGTGCAGGGATTTTGGGGGTCACAGTGATGGGGGTGCAGATTTTGGAGGGGGTCACAGTGCTGGGGGTGCAGGTTTTTTTGGGGGTCACAGTGCTGGGGGCCCTGGGCAGTACCAATGTTGGGGTGGGGGTGTGCAGGTTTTTTGGGGGAGGGGCTGTGCAGGATTTTTGAGGGGTATGCAGGGTGTTTTATTTTGGGGAGGGGTCACAGTGCTGGGGAGGGGGCACAGTGCTTGTGGGGCGAGAGGGAGGGCTGTTATTTACAGGGGGTGCCCCACCCCCACATTATTGCAAAGGGCTGGGCCCAAAGGTGGGGGTTTGGGGGTGTTGATGGGGGCCCCAGGGGTGTGCGTGGGCTCGCTGCCCTCAGTGCAAGAGCTCATGGCTTGGGAGGTCCCAGGGATTTGGGGAGGGGGAGTGAGGAGGGGGGGTCCCATCCTCGAGCCATCACTGATTGCTGAGCAGATCCCTGAGGTGCTGGGAGGGGGTGGTTAAAGAGGAGGGGGCACTGAGACCCCCACCCCCGTGAGGGGGTTTGTGCAGTGGGGGAGGGAGGGGCTCGTTGTTTTCGTTTTGTTTTTCCTGCCAAATCTCCCAAAAATTCCAGTTAAAAAAATAAAATATCGCTGAGCCCGGAAAAGGGGGAGGGGAGGGTGGGGAGGGGAGAGGGGATGGTTGCCAGGAGATGGTTGCTAAGAGACGGTTGCCACGTGCAGATGGTTGCTGATGGTGGTTGCTGGGGGGGTGATGGGGGGGGGTGTTGTTGTTGCCAGGCAACCGTTGCCAGGGGCGGTAAATTGCTGGTTGCCAGGCGGGGGGGAGGGGCCTGTTGCCAGGCAACCGTTGTCAAGCAGGATGCAGATTGTGTTGCCAGGCAGGGTTGGGGGGGGGGTCCCCGTTGCCAGGTGACCGCTGACATCACCAGGTGACATCACTGGGTGACATCACCGGGTGACATCACCAGGTGACATCACCACCGTCAGCAGTTGCTGATTGTAGTTGTTAATTAAGCATTGCCAGGTAGCAGTTGCTGGGGGGGAATTCCTGGGTGATGGTGGCTCCCAGGTGACCGTTGCCATGGTGACAGTGGACCCAGCAGGGTTGTTGCCGGTTGTTTCCCGTTGTTCCTGGTTGTTGTTCCCGGGGGGAAGGGGTGGTGTTGTTGTTCCAGGGGTTGTTTTGGGGCTCCAGTTGTTGCCAGGGGGCTTGGTTGTTGCTCCTGAAGAGTTGTTGTTGCAGGCTGTTGTTTCCAGGGGGTTGTTGTGAAGCTCCAGTTGTTGTTCCTGGAGGGGGTTGTTGCTCCCCCGGGGTTGTTCCAGGGATTTTTCCAGGGGTTTTTGTTCCCAGGGGGTTGTTCTGGGGGCTCCAGTTGTTCCCAGGTGCTTGGTGGTTGTTCCAGGGGGGTTGTTGTCCCAGGTTGCTGTTCCAGGTGGTTGTCCCAGGTTGTTGTTCCAGGTTGTTGTTCCAGGGGGTTGTTTCCAGTTGCTGTAGCTGGGGGTGTCCCCATGGGGGGTTGTTCCCAGAGGGTGGTGTTGTTGTTGTTCCAGGGGTTGTTCCCGGGGGGGTTTCCTTGGGGGGTGTTGTTGCTTCTGGGGGTCATTCCTGGGGTTGGTTGGGGGGGGTCTCTCCCCAAGGGGAGGTCTCTCCCAGGTCTGGGGGTCTCTCCTGGATCTGGGGGGGTCTCTCTTGGGGTTGGGGGTCTCTCCTGGGTCTGGGGGTCTCTCCCCATGGGGGGGTCTCTCCCATGGTGGGGGGGGTCTCTCCCCATGGTGGGGGGGTCTCTCCCCACTGTGAGGGGTCTCTCCCCAAGGCGAGGTCTCTCCCGGGTCTGGGGTCTCTCCTGGGTCTGGGGGTCTCTCCCAGGTCTGGGGGGTCTCTCCTCATGGTGGGGGTCTCTCCCCACTGTGAGGGTCTCTCCCATGCTGGGGGTCTCTCCTGGGTCTAGGGGGTCTCTCCCCAAGGAGGGGTCTCTCCCATGGTGGGCGGGTCTCTCCTGGGTCTGGGGGGTCTCTCCCATGGGGGTCTCTCCCGGGTTGGGGGTCTCTCCCATGGTGTGGGGGTCTCTGGGGGGCCAGTATGGGGAGAAGAGCAGGGGGCGTGTGCGGGCGCAGGGGGCCGGGGCGGGGCGGAGCAGGGCGGGGGCCAGGGGGCCCGGGCAGGAGGGGGGTCCGGGGGTCGCAGGGCCAGGGGGCGGCCATGCGGCGGCGGCGGCGCGCGAGGGCCAGGGGGTGGGAGGAGCCCCTGCCAGAGCCTTGGGCAGCTCCTTCGGGAACGGCAGCGGAGCCTGGGGGCAAAGCAGGGGGTGAGGGGTGGGGCGACCTCAAAGAGCTGGGACCACCCCCAGCACTATAGAGACCCCCAGCACTATAGGGACCCCAGCACTATAGGCCCCCACCCTTCAGCACCCCCAGCCCATAGGGACCACCACCCCTCAGCACCCCCAGCCCATAGGGACCCCCACAACCCCATAGGGACCCTCAGCCCCCCAAACCTCCCAGCCCCCCAGCCCTATGGGAACCCCTAATCCCACAGGGACCCCCAGCCCTATAGAGACCCCCAGCCCCCTCAGCAACCCCAGCCCTATAAAGACCCTCACCCTGCTCAGGACCCCCAACCCTATGGGACCCCAACCCCAATAGGGACCCTCAGCCCCAAACCTCCCAGCCCCCAGCCCTATGGGACACCCCCAACCCACAGGGACCCCAGCCCTATAGGAACTCTGAGCCCCCCAGCCCCACAGAGACCCCCACCCTGCTCAGCCCCCCCAGCCCTATAGGGACCACCACCCACAGCAGGACCCTCAGCCTCCCCAGCCCTCCCAGCCCTATGGGACCCCCAGCCCCATAGGGACCCACAGCCCTGTAGGGACCACCACCCCCTCAGCACCCCCAGCCCTATAGGGACCCCCACAACCCCATAGGGACCCTCAGCCCCAGCCCTCCCAGCCCCAGCCCTAGGGGACACCCCCAACCCCATAGGGACCCCCAGCCTATAGGGACCCTCAGCCCCCAGCCCTATAGGGACCCCACCCCCTCAGCCCCCCATCCCATGGGACCCCCAACCCCACAGGGACCCCCAGCCCTTGGGGACCCTCAGCCCCCAACCCTATGCCTCCCCAGCCTAGGGACCCCACCCCCTCAGCCCCCAGCCCTATGGGCCCCCACACCCTACAGGAGCCCCTCCCCAAATCCCCCAAGTCCCCCCCACCGCTGGGCTCCTCCCCTCAAATCCCTCCCCCAACCCTACAGGGACCCTCATAAATACCCCCAATCCCCGCTCCCCACAAAGCCTCCCCAGGGCCCCCAGAGATGCCCCCAAGCCCCCTCCCCACCCCACTAGGACCCTCCTCCCCATTTCCCCACCAGCTCGGGGGGGCTCCGGGGCTTCTTGTGCCTCCCCAGGAGGGGGTTTGGTTTTCCGGCCACCCCGTCCCGGTGCCTCCGGCTGGAAATGTGCTGGGGGGGACATGGGGGGCTCAGAGGGACCCCCTGGCTTGGGGGACACCCCTGAACCCCCATGCTGGGGGACACCCCTGACCCCCCGGGGCTGTGGGGGAGCTCAGGTGGGTTTGAAAGCCCCTGGGGGGGTTTGGGGGTCCCTGGGTGGGATTTTGGGGGTCCTTGGGTGGGATTTTGGGGGTCCCTGGTTGGGATTTGGGGGTTCCTGGTTGGGATTTTGGGGTCCCTGGGTGGGATTATGGGGTCTCTGGGTGGGATTGAGGTTCCTGGGGTCCCCAGGGGTGTGTTTGGGGTCCCAGGGGGGTTCCTGAGGGGATTTCGGTGGTCCCTGGGTGGGTTTGGGGTTCTCAGGATGGGATTTTGGGGGTGTCCCAGGTGGGATTTGGGGGTTCCCAGGTGGGATTTGGGGGTTCCCAGGTGGGATTTGGGGATCCCAGGTGGGATTTGGGGGTCCCGGGTGGGATTTGGGGTCCCAGGTGGGATTTTGGGGGTCCCATGTTGGTGTGGATTTTGGGGTCCCTGGGTGGGATTTGGGGTCCCAGGGTTGGCCAGGGTGAGGATCCCAGGGTGATTTGGGGGGTGCCAGGGTGGGATTTGGGGTGGGATCCCAGGGTGGGATTTTGGGGGGATCCCAGGGTAGGGATTTGGGGGTCTCTGGGTGGGATTTTGGGGATCCCAGGGTGGGATTTGGGGGTCCCAGGGTGGGGATTTGGGGGTCCTAGGTGGATTTTGGGGATCCTGTGGTTGGGATTTGGGGATCCCAGGGTGGGATTTTGGGGGTCTCTAGGGTGGGATTTTGGGGGTCCCTAGGGTGGGGATTTAGGGGGTCCCAGGGTGGGATTTGGAGGTCTCTGGTTGGATTTTTGGGGTCCCAGGGTGGGATTTGGGGGTGCCCACCTGCTTGAGCTGCAGCTCGGAGTTGAGGCGCACGTTGCAGATCTGGCAGTGGAAGGAGCGCTCGGGGTCTCGGCCGGGGTCCTCCCAGAGCCCCTCCCCGGGGAAGGCCCGGATGGGCCCCAGCCCCGAGCGGGCCTCGACCAGGGTCTTGTGCTTTGTCCCTGGTGGGGGACATGGGGGCACCGGGGTCACTCTGATCCTGAGACCACCCCCCTCCGAGACCAACCCCAACCCAGAGACCCCCCACAACCCACGAGACCACCCCCTGACCCAGAGACCACCTCCCCCGAGACCCCCTGGACCCTGAGACCACCCCTCCTGAGCCCCCCAACCCTGACCGAGACCCCCTCCCCAACCCACAGACCACCCCCTGAGACCCCCTGACACCCAGAGACCCCTGAGATCCCCCACCCAGAGACCACCCCCTGAGACCCAGAGACCACCCACAGACCCCTGAGACCACCCCCTGAGACCCCCCCTGAGCCCAACCCCTCGACCCACAGACCACCCCCTGAGACCCCCCAACCCAGAGACCCGACTCTGAGACCACTCTGAGACCCACCAGAGCCACTCCCGAGACCCCCAGGTCACCCCCACCACCCAGAGAACCCCCCCGGTGTCCCCTTGTCCCCCAGACCCCTCCCACCCTCCAGTGTCCCTGTGTCCCCTTCCTCCCCACTCAAACCTGTCCCCCTTGTCCTCTGTGACCCCCAATGTCCCCTGTGACTCTCCAATGTCCCCCCCGTGCCCCCCACCTTTGTTATGGGCCTCCAGCTGGGACAGGGAGTTGACGGCCACCTTGCAGAGGCCGCAGTAAAGGAGCCTCTTGGCCTTGGCCTTCTCCTCCTCCTCCTCCTCCTCGGCCTCTCGGCCCTCTCTCCCGTGCCCCCCTGCCTCCTCCTGACCCCCCAGACGATGGGGGCTGGGGAGAGGGAGGCTGGGCGCCTGGGCGGTGGGGCGGGGGTGATCCCCAGGGGGACATGGGGGTCAGGGGGATTTGGGGAGCTTTGGGGGCTCAGTGGGTCAGGGGGGGCTTTAGGTGTCTGGGGGCTTTGAGGCTGCTCCTGGGGGGATACATGGGGTCAGTTGGGGATTTTGGGGTTCAGGGCTTGGGGAGGGGAATTGGGGGTGTCAGCTTGAGTTGCTCTGGGGGGGACATGGGGGTCAGGGGGTCTTTGGGGGCTGCTCCCTGGGAGGGGGACATGAGGGTTTAGAGGGGGCTTTGAGGGAGCTCAGTGGGGGATTTTGGGTGGGCTTTGAGGTCAGGGGCTTGAGGAGGCTCAGGGGGTCTTTAGGCTGCTCCTGGGGGTCAGGGAGGTCTTGGAGGCTCAGGTGGTCAGGGGTCTTTGGGGCTGCTCCCTGGGATGGGACACGGGGTGGTCAGGGGCCTTTGGTGTCAGGGGAGCTTTAGGGGTTGCTCCTTGGGGGTGGAGGATGGGGTGGGGGGGTCAAGGAGGGGCTTTGGGGAGGAAATGGGGCTCTAGGGGGTTGTGGGTGAATTGGGGAGTGGGGGCAGGGGAGAGTGAGGGGTTATGGGGGTGTTTCTGAGGGGATGTGGGGGACACAAGGTGGGGTTTATGAGGGAGCACAGGGGGCTTATGGGGGGGGGCAATGGGAAGAGGGGGACAGGTAGGAGGGGACAAGAGGGGTCCCAACACCCACCTGAGCGCTCAGGGTCTCCCTGCCGGGCTGGGGGCGGGGGTGGGCCCGGGGGTCCGGGGTCCCTCGGGTCGCCCCTGGCGGGCACGGGCGGCCTCGAGCCCTTGAGGCGGCGGGCGTGGCGGTTGCCCTGGTAGTGAGCGGCTGCCTGGCTCTGGGGACAGGGACAGCGTCACCCCTGGGGACAGGGACAGGTCCCAGGTGCCCTGGGGGGGTGGGGGGTGGGTGCTGGGGGGGTGTCTCACCTCGGAGTTGAAGCGGATCTGGCAGACGCTGCAGGCGATCACCGGGCGCCGGGGCTTGGCCAGAGCCCCCAGGACCCCCTTGGGCACCGGCTCCATCTTTTTTGGGGAGGGGAAAAGGGGGTCAGCAACCCAAAATACACCCCCGAACCCTGAAATACCCCCAGCGCCTTCACAATCTCCCCTGCTCCCCAAAACGCCCCTATGCCCCAAATAACCCCTCTGAGCCCCTAAAACATCCCCTGCGCCCCAAAATAACCTCCCTGCACCCCAAAACATCCCCTGTACCCCAAAATAACCTCCCTGCACCCCAAAACGCCCTCTGCACCCAAAATAAGCTTTCTGCAGCCCAAAATGCCCCCTACACCCCAATATACCACCCTGCACCCAAAACATCCCCTGCACCCCAAAATAACCTCTCCTGCACCCCAAAACAGCCCCTCTGCACCCAAAACATCCCCTGCACCCCAAAATAACCTCCCTGCACCCCAAAACGCCCTCTGCACCCAAAATAAGCTTTCTGCAGCCCAAAATGCCCCCTACACCCCAATATACTACCCTGCACCCCAAAACATCCCTTGCACCCCAAAACAGCCCCCCTGCACCCCAAAAATACCCTAAACAACCCCCCCCCCAAACATCCCCTCGGGCACCGGTTCCATCTGAGGGGGTCCTACGGGGGACTGAGGGTGTCAGCAGCGATTTGGGGGTCCCCTGGGTGGCTGGGGGATCAGCAGGGATTTGGGGTCCCCTGGGGGCTGTTAGAGCAGAGGGCGGTGCCGTCATTCCCCACCCCCACCCCCGCCCATTCCGTAGCTCCTCAGGAATCCGTCCCTGCCCAAACCCGCGGGACCGGGAGGGGACCGGGAATGGCCCCCCCCAAAATCAAGCCCCCTTTCCCCACTCCAGAGCAGCCGGGACTCTCCTCGAGGGAGGTTTTGGGGTCTCAGGGTCCTTTATGGGGGTTCGGGGTTTCCCACCCCCCTCCCGTTACCCCTCGGCAATCCCGGGGTCTCGGCATTAGGGGTCCCGGGGTCCCACCCTGGAGGGTTTGGGGGTCCCCACACCCCCGGTGGTGGCGGAGGGGGTCTCGGCATGGCGGCCGGGAGGGCAGGGGCGGCCCCGCCCCCTCCCACCCCCTCCACCCCCGTGGGACCCTGCGCGACCCCCTCGTGGCCACCAAAGCGAAACCTGCGGGACCCCCCGGGTCCCGGGACCCCAAACACCCCTGGGGACCCCCAAACACCCCTGGGACCCTCCTAGACACTCCCCCTGACCACCCTCGATCGCGGGACCCCTCCCGGTCCCCCTGAACTCCTCCAGTCCCGGACCCCCCCAGAACCCTCCCGGTCCCCAGACAACCCCCCAGGAACTCCTGGGACCCTCGGCCTGGCTCATCCCGGAGCCCTCTCCGGTGCCGAGACCCCCAAATTCTCCCCCAGGACCACCCCCTCCCCGGGGGCAGCGGCGGCAGCAACCGGGACCCCCCGATCCTCCCCGGTCCAGGACCCCTCCCCCCAAGTCCTCCCTGAATCCTCCAGTCCTGGGACCCTCCTGGTGCCCCTCGAACCCCTCTGAGCCCCCTCGGTCCTGAGCCTCACAGGACCCCCTGGGACGCCCCCAGGACCCCGATCCCTCCCCAGGACACCCTAGGACCTCCCGCCTCTCCCGGGGCAGCGGCGGCAGCAGCGGGGACCCCCGAACTCCTCCTGTACCGGTGCCCCCGAACCCCCTAGCCTCCCGGTCCAGAACGCCCCCGAAACCCCCCGAGCCCCCCAGGACCCCTGATCCCTCCCAGGACCCCTGGACCCCCAGGACCCTCCTGCCTCTCCCGGGGCAGCGGCGGCAGCAGCAGCACGGGACCCCGAACTCCTCCAGTGCCGATGCCCCCGAACCCCCTGAGCCCCCTTAGTCCTGAAACCCCCCAGGACCCCTGACCCCCCAGACCCCCTGATCCTCCCCAGGACCCCTAGGACCCCCCAGGACCCCCCCTGCCTCTCCCGGGCAGCGGCGGCAGCAGCGGGGACCCCCAACTCCTCCTGTACCGGTGCCCCCGAACCCCCTGAGCCCCCTAGTCCTGAAACGCCCCAGGACCCCCTGAGACCCCTCGAGGACCCCCGGCTCACCCCGGGCAGCGGCGGCAGCAGGCGGAGGCGGCGGCGGCCGCGGCGGGGCCGGGCAGGAGGAGGCGGCCGGGGGCCCCAGCGGCCCCGGGGCCCGCAGCATCGCCCTTTGGGGAGGGGGACACACAGGGGGTCAGCAGGGCCGCGACCACCCGGGATAAACCCCAACTTACCCGCCGGGCGCTGCTCCATCCCATGCCAGCCCTCAACCCGGGGAGTTACCTGGGGGCATCAGGACCCCCAGGACTCCTCTGTAAGCCCTGGTAGCCCCCAGGGTAGCCCCCAGACCCCCAATCCTCCGCTTCGCCCCCTCAGATCCCCGGCTCCTTCCCGGGGTCCCCAGGCCTCACCACGGGGAGGAGGGCGAGAGTTACCTGAGGGGGCAGGGGCACTGAGACCCCCCAGGACCCCCGGGACCCCCCAGATCCTGCAATCACCACTCACCCCCCCAAGCCCCACCAAATCCCCGTGTCCCCCCGCGAACCGCACCGGGAGATGGGGGGATGGGGGATGAGTTACCTGGGGGCCTGAGACCTCCAGGACCCCCAAATCTGCCCCCACCCCGGGTTGAGTGAGGGGGTCCCAGACACGCGTTTAAAGCGGGGGAGGGGGGTTCGTTACCTGCAGGGCCCCCCGGCCCCGGTGGCGGCGTTGGCGGCCCGGTGGGGGCTGTCCCTGCGTGTCCCCCACTCCCCGCGTGTCCCCTCCCCATGTGCCCCCCCGTGTTCCCCCTCTCCCCGCGCAGCCAATGGCGCCGCGCAGAACTGGGACACGGGGGTGATTAAGAGGGGGAGGAGAAGAAGGGACCGCCCTCGTGTCGCCCCCACGCGTGTTCCCCCTCGACTCCCACCCCCTCCCCAAAAGGGTTTTTAGGTGCTTCCCCCTCCCGCTCCCAAAATCGCTCACGTGCGGCGGCCCCGTCCACGCGCGTCCTCGGCGTAGTTCGCTCCCCGCCCCACGCGTTGCGCGGCGGGCGGGGGCGCGCACGTGTCGCGACACGCGTGGGGCGGGGGCGGGGCGCGGATTTGGGGAGGGAGGGGACGCCCACGCGGGGAGGGGAGGGCGTGGTTGCCATGGGAAACGCGGGGGAGGAACGGGGAGACACACACAGAACGACCCCCTCTCCCACTGACAGCGACCACGAGTGGGCAGACCCCTCCCCGAAGTTCCCTTGGCCCCTCCCAAACTTACAGGCCCTTCCCGCGTGGAAAGGGGGTGGGAGGAGCGTCTTTCTGTCCGGGGGGCTCTGAGGTGTTGGGTGGGCTCTGGGAGGGCTCTGGGGTGCTGGGGGTTCTGTGGATTTGGGAGGTCTCAGTGTTTGGGGGTTCTGTGGAGTTTGGGGGTGCTCTGAGGGTGTTGAGGGGTTCAGGGGGTTCTGTGGATTTGAGGGGTTCTATGGGTTGGGGGCTGCTGGGGTGCTGAGGGGTTCTGGGGGCTCTGTGGATTTGGGGGGTTCTATGGGTTTGGGGGTGCTGGGGGTGTTGAGGGGGTTCGGGGGCTCTGTGGGGCTCTGTGGGTTCTATGGGTTTGGGGGGGGTTCTGTGTGTTCTGTGGGGGCTCTGTGGTTCTATGGGTTTGGGGGGGGTTCTGTGTGTTCTGTGGGCACCGGGGCCCCCCCTCACCGTTGAGGGAGGAGGGGGGGGGATGAATTATTGATGCCCCCGATGCTGTCCCAGCTGCTAATGAGGTGTAATTGAGCCCCGGGCAGTGCCCGTGGGCACCGGGCCATGACCGCCTGGCACACGGGTGGGATCCCGTGTGACCCCCTGGCACACGTGTGTGACCCCCCCTGGCACACGTATGTGACCCCCCCCGTGCCCGTCACCCCCAGCTCTGGGTCAGACACGTTTATTGGGGGGCCCCGAGGTCGCCCCCTCCCCAAATTAAATACAAACCGAAGCCGCCCTCCCCCCGCCTGTGCCCCTCCCCAAATCCCCCTCATGTAGTGCAAACCCCCTGCTGGGGACACTGAGGACACCCTGGGGACGTGGGGGGTTGTGTGAGCGTGTCTGTGTGTCCCCCCAAATTTGGGGCGTGGGGTCAGTGCAAAGTGAGGTGCCCACGGGAGGCACGGGCAGTGCAGGGGGGACACACACTGAGTGACAGCCCGAGGTGACAGCGGGTGACACCAGCACCCAGGGACACCAGCACTGGGTGGGTGGCACCGTGGGTGTCCCAGAGGTGTCCCCAAGGGGGGGGCCTGGAAGTGTCCTGGTGTCCCAGAGCCATCCTGGCTGTGTCCTGGTTGTGTCCCAGTGCCCATGTCCAGCCCATCGGTGCCCGGCTCGGTGTCACCCCCTGTGCCGGTGGTTCCCAGTCCGGGGCTGATTCCCAGTCCGAGGGTGATTCCCAGTCCAGCAGTTCCCCGTCCACTGGTGATTCCTGTTACGGTGTTTCCCTGTTGGGTGGTTCCCAGTCCGGTGGTTGTGGCCATGCTGGTGGTTCCCACTCCGGTGGTTCCCAGTTGGTTGTTCCCACTCTGGTGGTTCCCACTCCAGTGGTTCCCAGTCTGGTGGTCGTGGCCATGCTGGTGGTTCCCAGTCTGGTGATTCCCGATCTGGTTGTTCCCAGTCTGGTGGTTCCCAGTTGGTTGTTCCCACTCTGGTGATTCCCAGTCTGGTTCCCACTCTGGTGGTTCCCACTCCGGTGGTTCCCAGTCCGGTGGTCGTGGCCATGCTGGTGGTTCCCAGTCTGGTTGTTCCCAGTCTGGTTGTTCCCAGTCTGGTGATTCCCATTCTGGTTGTTCCCAGTCTGGCGATTCCCAGTCTGGTTCCCACTCCGGTGGTTCCCAGTCTGGTGATTCCCGGTCTGGTGGTTCCCAGTCTGGTTGTTCCCAGTCTGGTTGTTCCCAGTTGGTTGTTCCCAGTCTGGTGACTCCCAGTTGGTTGGTTCCATTCTGGTTGTTCCCAGTTGGTGGTTCCCAGTCTGGTGGTTCCCAGTTGGTTGTTCCCATTCTGGTTGTTCCCAGTTGGTTGTTCCCAGTCTGGTTGTTCCCAGTCTGGTGGTTCCCAGTTGGTTGTTCCCAGTCTGGTTATTCCCGGTCTGGTGACTCCCAGTTGGTTGTTCCCAGTCTGGTTGTTCCCAGTCTGGTTATTCCCAGTCTGGTTGTTCCCAGTCTGGTGGTTCCCAGTTGGTTGTTCCCGGTCTGGTTGTTCCCACTCTGGTGATTCCCAGTTGGTTGTTCCCAGTCTGGTGATTCCCAGTCTGGTTCCCACTCCGGTGGTTCCCAGTCTGGTGGTGCCAGCCCCGGTGCCCGCTGTGGGCACTGTGGGGGTCCCCAACCGGGCGGGTGACACCGGTGCAGGTGACACCAGCCATGCAGGTGCCACCACCAGTGTGGCAGTTGCTGGTGGGGTGGGGGGCCCTTTCCACGTGGGGGTCCCCGGCGGTGCAGGTGACACTGTCCTTGTTGGGGGGGTCCCCAGCATTGGGGGTCCCTGTCCGTGTGTGGGGGTCCCCAGAAATGCGGGGGTCCCCCGTGGTGCCGGTGGCACTGTCAGTGTTGGGGGGTCCCCAGCAGTGAGGGGGGGTCCCCAGCAGTGTTGGGGGGTCCTCAGCCATGCAGGTGACACCGTCCTTGTTGGGGGGGTCCCCAGCAGTGTTGGGGGGGTCCCCAGGCTGCTTGTGGGGGGTCTCCAGCCCCAGGGGTGTCCCCAGCCATGCAGGTGACACTGTCCTTGTTGGGGGGGTCCCCAGCAATGTGGGGGGATCCCCAGCCATGCAGGTGATGCTGTCCTTGTTGGGGGGGCCCCCATCAGTGTAGGGGGGTCCCCATCAGTGTGGGGGGGTCCCCAGCCACTCAGGTGCCACCGTCCTCGTCGGGGGGTCCCCAGCCCTGGGGGTGTCCCCGATGGTGCAGGTGACACAGGTGACACAGTCCTTGTGTGTGTGTGGGTGTGGGTGTGTGGGTGGGTGGGGTGAGGGGGGTCTCCCCTGCCTGTCCCCAGCCCTGGGGGGTCTCCCCTGCCCTCCTGGGGGGGTCCCCCCTGGCGTTGGGGGCCCCCTCAGGCCTCGGAGGCCGCCTGGGGTTTGAGCTGGGCCTTCTCCATGGCGGTGCCGTAGGGCCCCGAGCGCTTGAAGAATCCCAGCTGGGGGAAATGAGGGAGTCAGGGGACCCCCAAACCACCCCCAGCCTTGGCACCCCTGTCCTGTGCCCTCTGTGCCCCCAGAGTGATCCCCCTGCCCTGTGCCCCCCACCTCCATGTCCTCCACGTGCCCCAAAAGGCCCCCATCACCCCCCATCACTCCCCCATCACCCCCCAGACCCCAGGACCCCTCACCCACCCCACCCACCCCCATTCTGGAGGCCATGGCAGAGCCCCTCCTGACCCCCAACTCCCCTGACCCCCAGACCCCCCAGCCCCCAGCCCCACCTTGTAGAGGCCGTAGCAGAGCAGGGCGAGCAGCAGCAGCCCCAGGAGCACGGCCAGGACCACCACCCACACCGGGACCCCCTCCGGCCTCGGGCCGCGCCCACGCCAGGCCTGTCACCACCTGCGGGGACAGGGACGGTGGCACGGGGTCACCCGGGGTCACCCAGTGTCACCCAGTGCCACCCACAGTCACCCACTGTCACCCAGGGTCGCCCAGTGCCACCCACAGTCACCCACTGTCACCCAGGGTCGCCCAGTGCCACCCAGTGCCACACACTGTCACCCACTGTCACCCACAGTGTCATGGTGTCACCCACTGTCACCCAGTGCCACCCACAGTCACCCACTGTCACCCAGAGTCAGTCACTGTCACCCAGGGTCACCCACAGTGTCACCCACAGTGTCACTCAGTGTCCCCCCTGTGTCCCCATGTCCCCTTCTGTGTCCCCTGTGTGTGTCCCCCCCATGTTCCCTGTCCCCTCTTTTCCTGCGTGTCCCCTGTCCCCCCATGTCCTCAAAGTCCCCCCCAGTGTCCCTCCCTGTGTCCCCATGTCCCTCCCAGTGTCCCCAGTGTCCCCATGTCCCTCCCAGTGTCCCCAGTGTCCCCATGTCCCCCCTGTCCCCCCCGTGTCCCACCTGCAGGCGGTGCCGGGGCAGCCGCTCGGGCTGGATCCGGTACGGGAGTCTCCTCACCCGAAATTCGGCCTCACAGCGCAGGGTCTGAGCCCGGACCTCCCGCTGGGACCCCCCCATCAGCACCCACGGGGGGGCAGGGGGGGCAGGGGGACCAGAGGGGCACCCACGGGGCACCAGGGACACCCAGGGGCACCCACAGGGACACCCACGGGCACCAGGGACACCCACAGGGATAGACAGGGACACCCAGGGGCATCAGAGGGGCACCCACAGGGCACCCAGGGACACCCAGGGACACCCACAGGGACACCCACAGGGACACCCACGGGGCACCAGGGACAGCCAGGGACACCCACAGGGACATCCAGGGACACCCAGGGACACCCACGGGGCACCAGGGACACCCACAGGGCACCAGGGACACCCACAAGGATAGTCAGGGACACCCAGGGACATCCCGGGACAGACAGGGACACCCATGGGGCAACAGAGGGGCACCCACGGGGCACCAGGGACACCCACAAGGACAGACAGGGACACCCACAGGGACAACCAGGGACACCGACAAGGATAGTCAGGGACACCCAGTGACACCCACAGGGACAGCCAGGGACACCCAGGGACAGACAGGGATACCCAGGGGGCACCATGGACACTAAGAGGGCACCCACAGGGACACCCAGGGACACCCATAGGGACAGCCAGGGACACCCACAGGACACCAGGGACATGCAGGGACACCCACAGGACACCCACAGGGACACCCAGAGGGGCACCCACGGGGCACCAGGGACACCCAGGGACACCCAGAGGGCACCAGGGACACCAAGAGGGCACCCACAGGGACACCCAGGGACACCCAGGGACAGACAGGGACAGACAGGGACACCCACAGGGACAGACAGGGACACCCAGGGGCACCAGAGGGGCACCCGCAAGGATAGTCAGGGACACCCAAGGACATCCAGGGACATCCAGGGACACCCACAGGGACACCCAGGGGCACCAGGGACACCAAGAGGGCACCAGGGACACCAAGAGGGCACCCACAGGGCCACCCAGGGACACCCACAGGGACACCAGAGGGGCACCCACGGGGCACCAGGGACAGCCAGGAACACCCACAGGGACACCCAAGGACACCCCCGGGGTTCTGGGTGGTCCTGGAGGGGCTTCTGGGGGATCCCAGGGGTGTCCCAGGGGGGATCTCAGGATCCCGGGGAGGTTCTGGGGGTCCCAGGGGGGATCCGCGGGAGGTTCTGGGGGTCCCAGGGGAGGTCAGGGAGGTCAGGGGGGTCAAGGGGGGTCAAGGGGGTCTGGGGGTCTCACCTGGCGCAGGGGGGGGGTCCTGAGGTGGAAGCTGAGGCGCAGACTGACCCTCTGCTGCCGCTCCAGCCCCCCCGTGGGGCAGCTCAGCCGGAAACACTCGGGCTCGGGGCACCCCTGGGGACCCCCCCCCGGGATCCCCCAGTGTCACCCAGGGTGGGGACACCAGCCCAGGGGGTCACCCATAGCAGTGTCACCCCCTCCTGTGTCAGTGTCACCCCCTCCCCGTGTCACCCAGGGTGGGGACACCATCCCAGGGGGTCACCCATAGCAGTGTCACCCCCTCCTCGTGTCACCCAGGGTGGGGACACCAGCCCGGGGGGTCACCCCCAGCAGTGTCACCCCCTCCTGTGTCACCCAGGATGGGGACACCCCCACCCCACCTCCCTCCCCGTGTCCCCTGCCTTGGGGACAGGTGGGTGGGCACTCACCAGGCTGTCCCCCGTGTCCCTCCTGTCCCTCCTGTCCCCGCTGTCCCCACTGTCCCCCGTGTCCCGGCGCTGCAGGACGTGGCTCTCGGGGCTCTGCTCCTGCTCCTGGGGGGGGGGACATTGGATGGGGGGGTCAGCTCTGGGGACAGTCCTGTCCCCTGCCACCCCCAGTGCCACCCAGTGCGGTCCCAGGCCTCCATCACCCGGTGTCCCCAGTGCCACCCAGCGTCCCCAGCACTGCCCAGTGCCCCCAGTGCCCCATTTTCCAGTGCCACCCAATGTCCCCAGTGTCCCCCTTGTCCTCCAGTGTCCCCCCTGTCCCCAGCACTGCCCAGTGCTCCCAGTGCCCCATTTTCCAGTGCCACCCAATGTCCTCAGTGCCACATGATGTCCCCAGTGTCTCCCCTGTCCTCCAGTGCCACCCAGTGCCACCCAGTGCCCCATGTCCCAGTGTCCCCTCTGTCCCCAGTGCCACCCAGTGCCCCATCTCCCAGTGTCCCCAGTGTCCCCAGTCCTCCATCTCCCAGTGTCTCCAGTGTCCCCAGTCCTCCATTTCCCAGTGCTCCCAGTGCCCCCATGTCCCATCCCCCCCCTCCAGTGCCCCCCATCTCCCAGTGCCACTCGCTGTCCCCAGTGTCCCCCCCTGTCCCAGCGCTCTGATTCCCAGTTCTCCCAGCTCTCCCAGTTCTCCCAGCTCTCCCAGTTCTCCCAGTGCCCACCACCAGGCCCAGGGGGTCCATGGGGTGGCTGGAGGAGCAGTTGGGGGGTCCTGAGTGGGTGGTCACGTAGAGCAGGGGGTGGCCCCGGTGGCCCAGGGGACAGCTGAGCTCCAGGGTGCCCTCGCTGATGGCACTGGGACCCTCGTTCACCACCTGGGGACATGGGGGAGGGTCAGGGGACCCCGGGGTGGGGGACACGAGGGACCCCAGGCTGGGGTTCCTGGGGATCCCTGGGGTGGGGACACGAGGGATTTTGGGGTCAGGGGACCCCCGGGATGGGGGACACAGGGAATTTTGGGGTCAGGGACACGAGGGGACCCCCAGGCTGCGATTCCTGGAGGACCCCTGGTGTGTGTCCCCATCCCCACCCCCCACCTCATAGACGTGCTCCACGGGTGGTCCCAGGTCCTGCAGCCGCTGGGAGGTCGGGACCCCCACCCCCTCGGGGATGGTGACAACGTCAGGCCGGGACACCCTGGGGGGACACATTTGGGGGGGTTCAGAGGGCTCAGCACCCCGGGGGTGCCCCCAGTGCCCCCTCCCCACCCCAAACACGGACACCTCGGTGGGGTGAGGTGGTCCAGGGTTCAGGACCCGCCCCTCCCCGCCGTGTCCCCTCCCCCGCGATGTCCCCACCCCCGCGATGTCCCCACCCCCGTGTCACTCACCCGAACACGGACACCCTCGTGGCCGCTTTCACGGCGAGCGCCACCGACACGGGGGGCTCTGCGAGTTGTTGGCGTTCTTACTGCGCGACACGGAGGGGGAGGAGAGGGGTTTCACAGCCCGCGACCCCCAGGAACCCCCTGATCCCCCCTTTGGGACCCTCCCTAGATGGGACATCACCGGCTGGCCACGCCCCCACCCCCTCAAAACTCCGTGTCCCAAATTCCCCGGTCCCCCCAAACCCAGCACCCCAGCCCCCTCCCATCCCCCTGGACCCCCTCCCCAAATCCCACCCTCCCCCGAACCTGCGGATCTGCAGCTCAGGCGGACGCTGTCGCTGCTGTCGCTCAGGTGGGGAGGGTGGCGCAGCCCCCAGATCTGCGGGGGAAGGGGAGGCGGGGAGGTCATTCAGGCCCTTCCCCCACCCCCAAAACACTCCCCCAAAAAAACTCACGCTGGCCCCCGCCTTCATGGGGTTGCCCAGGTCGCACACGAGGGGGCTCGAGCCGTTGCCCCCGAGCTCGCAGCTCAGGGCTGAGAAGTTCTGTGGGGTGTGGGGGTGGGGAGTAAATTGAGGGGGGAAGGAGTGACACCCCTCCGTGATCCCCTCTACCCCCTAAATACCCCCTCGCTCCCCCTCAATCTCCCCACCCCCTCACCTGCAGACCCCAGCCCACCCACACTCGTGGGAGGGGTCTCTGTGTGTCCCCCACCCCCACGCTGGGACCACCCCCTCCCCATACCTGGGGTCCTCCTCAGACACCCCCAACCCCCCAGGCACTCCTGACCCCTCCCTCCCCTCCCCTCAAACCCAGTGTCCTTCCCCGTCCCCCCACCCGTGGGTGCCCCCACCCCCACGCGCGGGGTGTCCCCCCTGACCCCGTGGGGGCGCAGGACGCCGCTGTAGAGGGCGCCGGGGGGGGGCTGCACGTGCAGCTCGGCCTCGTAGGCCCCCCCCTCCCCCTGGTTCCGAGCCTGGAACGTCACGTTGAGGCTGTTCCGGTCCCCCAAAAACACCGCCCGACGGTCCCTGCGGGGGAGGGGTCACATGGACCACCCCCACAACACCCCCGGCACCCCCAGAGCCAGACAGGGACCCCAGAACCCCCAGGACCCCAGAACCCCCAGGATCCCCAGAGCCAGACAGGGACCCCAGAACCCCCAGGGACCCCCAGAGCCAGACAGGGACCCCCAGAACTAACTGGGAACCCCAGAGCACCCCAGGACCCCCAGAACCTCCCCAGGGACCCCCAGAACCAACTGGAACCCCCAGGGACCCTCAGAGCCAGACAGGGACCCCCAGAACTAACTGGGAATCCCAGAACCCCTCAGGGACCCCCAGAACCAGCCAGGGACCCCCAGAAATGACACGGGACCCCCAGAGTCCCCCAGGGACCCCCAGAACCCCCCAGGGACCCCCAGAACTAACTGGGAACCCCAGAACTAACTGGGGACCCCCAGAACCCCCCCAGGGGCCCCCAGAGCCAGACAGGGACCCCCAGAACCAACTGGGGGACCCCAGAACTAACTGGGGACCCCAGAACCCCTCAGGCACCCCCAGAACCAACTGGGGACTCCAGAACAGACATGGGACCCCTAGAACCTCCCAGGGACCCCCAGAACCAGCCAGGGACCCCCGGAGCCCCCCAGGGACCCCCAGAACCAGCTAGGACCCCCAGGGACCCCCAGAACTCCCCAGGGACCCCCAGAGCCAGACAGGGACCCCCAGAACCCCCCCAGGGACCCCCAGAGCCAGACAGGGACCCCCATAACTAACTGGGAACCCCAGAACCCCCCAGGACCTCCAGAGCCAGACAGGGACCCCCAGAACCAACTGGGGGACCCCAGAACCCCCAAGGGACCCCACAGGGAGCCCCAGAACCAGCCAGGGATCCCCAGAGCCAGACAGGGACCCCCAGAACCCCCCAGGGACCCCCAGAACTAACTGGGAACCCCAGAACTAACTGGGGACCCCCAGAACCCCCCAAGGGACCTCCAGAACTACCCAGGGACTCCCAGAACTCACCCAGGGACCCCCAGAACTAACTGGGGACCCCAGAACCACCCAGGGACCCCAGAACCCCCCCAGGGATCCCCAGAACCACCCAGGGACCCCCAGAACAGACATAGGACCCCCCAAATCCCCCCTGGACACTCAGCACCCCCCCAGGATGGACCCCCCTGTCCCCCCTTACGCGGTGGCCTCGAGGTGCAGGTCGGGGACACAAACGTTGTCCTCGCCACAGTCCAGCTGGATGTGAGCCTGGAGGGGACAGGGAGGGGACAGGGAGGGGACAGGGAGGGGACAGGGACAGGGATGGGGACAGGGAGGGGACAGGGAGGGGACAGGGATGGGGACAGGGAGGGGACAGGGGCAATGGGGACACCGTGTGACACAGGGTGACGCCCTGTCCCTGGGGTGACACAGGGGAGGACGTGGGAGTGACACAGTGATGACCCTGGGTGACATGGGGGTGGCACAATAGTGGCACTGGGGTAGCACTGGGTGACACAGGGGTGACAGTGGGTGGCACACAGATGACACACAGGTGACACACAGATGACACAGGTGACAAGGAGGTGACACAGGTGACACACAGGAGTGACCCAGGTGACACAGGTGACAAGTAGGTGACACACATGACACAGGTGACACAGGTGACATGAGTGACACACAGGGGTGACACAGGTGACACAGGTGACAGAGGTGACCCAGGTGACCCAGTTGACACAGATGACACACAGGGGTGACACAGGTGACACAGGTGACAAGGAGGTGACAGTGGGTGACACAGGTATGACAAGGAGATGACCCAGGTGACACACAGGGGTGACCCAGGTGACACAGGTGACACAGGTAACACAGGTGACACAGGTGACACAGAGGTAACACAGGTGACCCAGGTGACCCAGGTGACAAGGAGGTGACACACAGGTGACACAGGTGATGGGGTGACAGAGGTGACAAGGAGGTGACAGAAGTGACACACAGGGGTGACCCAGGTGACACAGGTGACCCAGGTGACAAGGAGGTGACAGTGGGTGACACAGGGGTGACCCAGGTGACACACAGGTGACACACAGGTGACACACAGATGACACAGGTGACCCAGGTGACACACAGGTGACCCAGGTGACACCCAGGTGACACAGGTGACACCCAGGTGACACAGGTGGGGGTCCCAGGCTACCTTGGCCTCCAGGCGGGTGCGGGCGCTCGGGGCCAGCAGCGGGGGCAGCGCCAGCGGCTCGGGGGGCACTCGGGGGTCCAGGGCCAGGCTCAGGGACACCGGGATGGGGGACAGCTTGTCCCGGAACTCCGACTCGTTCTGGGGACAGAGGGGACATGAGGGGTCCCAAGGGTGACACAGGGGGACAAGGGGAAGGAGGGGGGGGATCCCAAGAGGGTTTTGGGGGTCCTGGGGGTCCCCGGGGTTGTCTGGGGGTCCCCAGAGGGGCTTTGAGGATCCCTGGGAGGGGGGTTGGTGGCTCTGGAGTTTTGGGGTCCTGGGGAGTGTTTGGGGGTCCCGGGGGTTTTTGGGGTCTGGAGGGGTCCCTGGGGTGTGTTGGGGGTCCCCAGGGGTGTTTGGGGTCCCTGGGGTTGTCTGGGGATCCCGAGGGGGTGGGTGGTGATTCTGGGGTTTTGGGGTCCCAGGGGTGTTTGGGGTCCCCAGGGGTGTTTGGGGTCCCCAGGGGGTGTTTGGGGGTCCCCGGGGTTGTTTGGGGGTCTGGAGGGTTCCTGGGGGTGCTTGGGGTCCCCGGCGTTTTGGGGTCTGGAGGTTCCCGGGGTGTTTGGGGTCCCCAGGGGTGTCTGGGGTCCCTGCCCCGCCCCTACCCTGAGGAACACGGGCAGGGTGCGGCACTGGGGTCCCCCGTTGGGGACCAGCAGGGTGAGGCTGCGGGTGGGGAGGGGCCGGCTGGGCCCCTCCCCCCAGGAACAGCGCCCGCCGCGCCCCCGCCTTCAACCCGTCCACGGTGAGCTCCACGGCCAGGGCTGGGACACGGGGGGACATGTCAGGGACACGGGGACACGACCCCCACGTGTCCCCTGTCCCCTTTGTGTCCCCTTTGTGTCCTCCCCTGTCCCCATCCCTCCCTTGTCCCCAACCGCCCTCCCGTGTCCCCCTTCCCATCCCCCTTGTGCCCTGTCCCCTCCCGTGTGTCCCCAATGTCCCCCCAGTGTCCCCCATCCCCCATATCCCCCTAGGTGTCCCCATGTGTCCCCCATGTCCCCCTGTCCCCCTCACCGATGGGTCCCGGCAGGTGCCGTCCCGAGGCGTTGAGGCAGAAGGTGACGTTGATGCTGGGGGGATGTTGGGGACACACACGGGGGGGTGGCACCAGTGTCCCCATGTCCCCCAGGACACCCCCAGTGTCCCCTCCCAGTGTCCCCATGTCCCCCAGGACACCCAGTGTCCCCTCCCAGTGTCCCTCCCAGTGTCCCCATGTCCCCCCCACAATGTCCCCACATCCCCAGGAACACACCCAGTGTACCCCCCCAGTGTCCCCATGTCCCCCAGGATACCCCCAGTGTCCCCCCTCCCAGTGTCCCCATGTCCCCAGGAACACCCCCCAGTGTCCCCCAGTGTCCCCACGTCCCCCACAGTGTCCCCATGTCCCTGGACCTCCCTGATATCCCCCTGGTGTCCCCACATCCCCCTGGTGTCCCCACGTCCCCAGGAACACCCCAGTGTCCCCCACTGTCCCCATGTCCCCCCCGGTGTCCCCCACCATGTCCCCAAGCCCCCAGCCCCCTCAGTGTCCCCTCCTGGCGTCCTTGTCCCCGCCCTGTGCCCCCCTGTGTCCCCTCCCCATTGTCCCCACATCCCCTCCCCATTGTCCCCACCGTCCCCCACCGTTGTCCCCGTGTCCCCCCGATGTCCCCAAGCCCTGGACCCCCCACCCCCGGGTGTCACCCACCATGGCACGTGGTGGCCACGGAGCCAGGACACAGCCCTGCTCCTCGGGGTTGAACATGGAGGGGACAACGCCCAGGATGGCCCCGGCGTGGACGATGGGACGGCCTGCGGGGGAGGGTGACCACAAACACACAGTGGGGGAGGGGGGTCAGGGACCCCATGGGACCCCCCCATCCCTTGGGATCCCCCCCCCTAAAAAAGGGACACCCACCTGTAAATCACGGCGTGTCCGACCCGAAGGCGCCCACCAGGAGGTCTGTGGGGATGGGGGGGACACGAGGGGGTCACCAGGGGCAGAAGGACAGGGGGACACGGGGGTCACCAAGGGTGGGGGACACGGGGAGGTCACCGGGGGGATCAGATGGGGGTCACTGAGGGACACAGGGACAAGGTGAGGGACACAGGGGGACTGAGGGGTCACTGGGTTCCCTCACCCGGGGTCCCAAAGGGGGTTCCTCCCCAGAGGGGGTCCCAAAGGGGAGGTCCCAAAGGAGGGGGTCCCAAAGGGGAGGTCCCAAAGGGGGTCCCAAAGGGGAGGTCCCAAAGGGGGTCCCAAAGGGGGATCTCAGAAGGGGTCCTAAAGGGTGGTCCCTCACCCGAGGGGTCCCAAAGGGGATTTCAGAGGGGGGTCCCAAGGGGGGTCCCAAAGAGCAGGGGAGGTCCCTCACCGGAAGGGTCCCAAAGAGCAGGAGGGGGTCCCTCACCCGGGAGGTCCCAAAGATCAGGGGGTCCCTCACCCGGGGAGGGGTCCCAAAGAGCAGGGGGATCCCTCACCCGGGAGGGGTCCCAAAGAGCAGGGTCCCTCACCCGGGAGGGTCCCAAAGAGCAGGGGGTCCTCACCCGGGGGTTCCAAAGAGCAGGGGGTCCCTCACCCGGGTATCCGTTGCCATCCAGGTCGGTGCCCCTCTCAGGGCGGCCCCGAAGAAGTCGGGGTGGGGCCGTGCCCCCACCCCCTCAGCACCTGGGCGGGCTGGGGTCCAGCCCAGCCCCCCTCGGTAAATGAACACGAGCCCCGATGTCCATCGGCACCCAGCGGGGCCCCCACGGCCACGTCTGTGGGGAGGGGGTGGGGAGTGGTCAGGGGGGTGCAGGGGTGGGCACGGACCCCCT
>NW_026087753.1:0-34368 GCF_022539395.1 Myiozetetes cayanensis | reverse complement strand
GGCCTGTCCCTCCTGGGATGCCCCTGTCCACTCTGGTCCCTCCTTGGACACCCCTGTCCATCCTGGTCCCTCTTGGGACACCCCTGTCCCTCCTGAGACACCCCTGTCCACCCTGATCCCTCCTGGTACACCCCTGTCCATTCTGGGACACCCCTGTCCATCCTGGTCCCTCCTGGGACACCCCTGTCCATCCTGAGACACCCCTGTCCATCCTGGTCCCTCCTGGGACACCCCTGTCCCTCCTGGGACACCCCTGTCCATCCTGGTCCTTCTGGGACACCCCAGTCCCTCCTGGGACACCCCTGTCCATCCTGATCCCTCCTGGGACACCCCTGTCCACCCCTGTCCCTCCTGGGACACCCCTGTCCATCCTGAGACACCCCTGTCCACCCCGGTCCCTCCTGGGACACCCCAGTCCCTCCTGAGACACCCCTGTCCATCCTGAGACACCCCTGTCCACTCTGGGACACCCTTGTCCATCCTGAGACACCCCTGTCCACCCTGGGACACCCCTGTCCATCCTGAGACACCCTTGTCCATCCTGGTCCCTCCTGGGACACCCCTGTCCATCCTGGGACACCCCTGTCCATCCTGGGACACCCCTGCCCGCCCTGATCCCTCCTGAGACACCCCTGTCCACCCTGAGACACCCCTGTCCACCCTGGGACACCCCTGTCCATCCTGAGACACCCCTGTCCACTCTGGGACACCCTTGTCCATCCTGGTCCCTCCTGAGACACCCCTGTCCATCCTGGGACACCCCTGTCCATCCTGGGACACCCCTGTCCACCCAGTTACTCCTGAGAAACCCCCGTCCATCCCAGTCCCTCCTGGGACACCCCTGTGCCTCCTGAGACACTCCAGTCCCTCCTGGTCCCTCTGGGGCACCCCTGTCCACCCCGGTCCCTCCTGGGACACCCCTGTCCCTCCTGGGACACCCCTGTCCATCCTGGGACACCCCTGTCCCTCTTGAGACACCCCTGTGCCTCCTGAGACACTCCACTCCCTCCTGGTCCCTCTGGGGCACCCCTGTCCACCCTGGTCCTTCCTGGGACACCCCTGTCCCTCCCGGGCCCCCCTGTCCACTCTATCCCTCCTAGGACACCCCTGTCCCTCCTGGGACACCCCTGTCCCTCCTGGGACACCCCTGTCCATCCTGGTCCCTCCTGAGACACCTCTGTTCACTCTGATCCCTCTGGGACACCCCTGTCCATCCTGGTCCCTCTGGGACAGCCCAATCCCTCGTGGTACACCCCTGCCTGCCCTGATTCCTCCTGGGACACCCCTGTCCAACCTTGGACACCCCAGTCCCTCCTGGGACACCCCTGTCCCTCCCGGGCCCCCCTGTCCACTCTATCCCTCCTAGGACACCCCTGTCCCTCCTGGGACACCCCTGTCCACCCTGTCCACCCTGGGACACCCCTGTCCACCCTGGTCCCTCCTGGGACACCTCTGTCCACCCTGGGACACCCCTGTCCATCCTGATCCCTCCTGGGACACCCCTGTCCCTCCTGGGACACCCCTGTCTACTCTGGTCCCTCCTGGGACACCCCAATCCCTCCTGGGACACCCCTGTCCACCCCAGTCCCTTTCCTGGGATACCCCTGTCCATCCTGATCCCTCCTGGGACACCCCTGTCCATCCCAGTCCCTCCTGAGACACCCCTGTCCACCCTGGTCCCTCCTGGGACACCCCTGTCCATTCTGGGACACCCCTGTCCATTCTGGGACACCCCTGTCCATCCTGGTCCCTCCTGAGACACCCCTGTCCATTCTGGGACACCCCTGTCCATTCTGGGACACCCCTGTCCACCCCAATCCCTCCTGGGACACCCCTGTCCCTCCCAGTCCCTTTCCTGGGACACCCCTGTCCATCCTGGGACACCCCTTTCCACCCCAATCCCTCCTGGGACACCCCTGTCTACCCTGGTCCCTCCTGGGACACCCCTGTCCATCCTGGGACACCCCTGTCCATCCTGGGACACCCCAGTCCCTCTTGGGATACCCCTGTCCACCCCTGTCCCTCCTGGGACACCCCTGTCCATCCCAGTCCCTTTCCTGGGACACCGCTGTCCCTCCCGACCCCAGGTACGACAACATGGCCGAGCTGTTTGCGGTGGTGAAGACGCTGCAGGCGCTGGAGAAGGCCTACATCAAGGACTGCGTGTCCCCCAACGAGTGAGGATGGGATACAGGGGTGGGATACAGGCATGGGATACAGGGATGGGATGGGATGGGATGGGATACAGGGATGGGATGGGATGGGATACAGGGATGGGATGGGATGGGATGGGACTCCCCCACAACCTTCCCTGTGCCCCCATCCCCACCCCAGACCCTGCACATCAAGGACTGCGTGTCCCCCAACGAGTGAGGATGGGATACAGGCATGGGATACAGGGGTGGGATACAGGGATGGGATACAGGGGTGGGATGGGATGGGATGGGATGGGATGGGATGGGATGGGATGGGATGGGATGGCATGGGATACAGGGATGGGATGGGATGGGATACAGGGATGGGATACAGGGATGGGATGGGATACAGGGATGGGATACAGGGATGGGATACAGGGATGGGATACAGGGATGGGATGGGATGGCATGGGATACAGGGATGGGATACAGGGATGGGATACAGGGATGGGATGGGATGGGACTCCCCCCCCGGCCTTCCCTGTACCCCCATCCCCATGCCAGGCCCTGGAATGTGTCCCCCTCAACGAGTCAGTCTGTACCTCTGGAACACCCCAGATCCCTGGGATGGGCAGGAACACCCCAAATGGGCTGGAACACCCCAGATCCCTGGGATGAGCTGGAACACCCCAAATCCCTGGGATGGGCTGGAACACCCCAGATCCCTGGGATGGGCAGGGACACCCCAGATCCCTGGGATGGGCTGGAACACCCCAGGATGGGCTGGGACACCCCAGGATGGGCTGGGACACCCCAGATCCCTGGGATGGGCTGGAACACCCCAGATCCCTGGGATGGGCAGGAACACCCCAAATCCCTGGGATGGGCAGGGCCACCCCAGATCCCTGGGATGGGCTAGAACACCCCAGATCCCTGGGATAAGCAGGAACACCCCAGATCCCTGGGATGGGCTAGGAACACCCCAGATCCCTGGGATAAGCAGGAACACCCCAGATCCCTGGGATGGGCAGGAACACCCCAGATCCCTGGGATGGGCAGGAACACCCCAGATCCCTGGGCTGGAGCCCAGGATGGCTAGTCTTCACACCCACGATGGGCAGGGTCACCCCAGACTCCCTGGGATGGGCTGGGACACCCTACGGATCCCTGGTAGCAGGAACACCCCAGACTCCTGGATGGGCAGGAACACCCGAGACCCCTGGGATGGGCAGGAACACCCCCAGATCCCTGGGATGGGACAGGAACACCCCAGATCCTGGGATGGCAGGAACACCTCAGATCTCTGGGATGGGCATTGGACACCCCAGATCCCTGGGATGGGCTGGAACACCCCAGATCCCTGGGATGGGCAGGAACCCCCCAGATCCCTGGGATGGGCAGGAACCCCCCAGATCCCTGGGATGGGCTGGAACACCCCAGATCCCTGGGATGGGCTGGAACACCCCAGATCCCTGGGATGGGCAGGGACACCCCAAATCCCTGGAATGGGCAGGAACACCCCAGGATGGGCTGGAACACCCCAGGATGGGCTGGGACACCCCAGGATGGGCAGGAACACCCCAGATCCCTGGGATAAGCAGGGACACCCCAGATCCCTGGGATGGGCAGGAACACTCCAGATCCCTGGGATGGGCAGGAACACTCCAGATCCCTGGGATGGGCAGGGACACCCCAGATCCCCGGGATGGGCTGGAACACCCCAGGATGGGCTGGAACACCCCAGATCCCTGGGATGGGCTGGGACACCCCAGATCCTTGGGATAAGCAGGGACACCCCAGATCCCTGGGATGGGCAGGAACACCCCAGATCCCTGGGATGGGCAGGAACACCCCAGGATGGCCAGGAACACCCCAGGATGGGCAGGAACACCCCAGATCCCTGGGATGGGCAGGAACACCCCAGATCCCTGGGATGGGCTGGAACACCCCAGATCCCCGGGATGGGCAGGAACACCCCAGATCCCTGGGATGGGCAGGAACACCCCAGATCCCTGGGATGGGCAGGAACACCCCAGGATGGGCAGGAACACCCCAGATCCCTGGGATGGGCTGGAACACCCCAGATCCCTGGGATGGGCTGGGACACCCCAGATCCCTGGGATGGGCAGGAACACCCCAGGATGGGCAGGAACACCCCAGATCCCTGGGATGGGCTGGAACACCCCAGATCCCTGGGATGGGCTGGGACACCCCAGATCCCTGGGATAAGCAGGGACACCCCAGATCCCTGGAGGGACAGGAACACCCCAGATCCCTGGGATAAGCAGGGACACCCCAGATCCCTGGGATGGGCTGGGACACCCCAGATCCCTGGGATGGGCAGGAACACCCCAGGATGGGCAGGGACACCCCAGATCCCTGGGATGGGCTGGGACACCCCAAATGGGCAGGAACACCCCAGCTCCCAGGCTGGGCTGGGCAGGACCCCCCGTGCCCCCCAAATCACCCATGCCAGGTACACGGCCGCCTGTTCCCGCCTGCTGGTGCAGTTCAAGGCGGCGCTGAAGCAGGTCCAGGGCTCCGAGATCAGCTCCATCGACGACTTCTGCCGCAAGTTCAGGGTGAGCCCCCCCCCCAGAGCCCCCGGAATTCCGGGCCCGGAGGCCTCCGTGTCCCATGGGTGTCCCTCCCGCAGCTGGACTGCCCCCTGGCCATGGAGAGGATCAAGGAGGACAGACCCATCACCATCAAGGACGACAAGGGCAACCTCAACCGCTGCATCGCCGACATCGTCTCCGTACGGCCTGGGGGGATCCGGGGGGTGGGGGGTGATCCCAGCCAGCCCCTTCCCACAGCTCTGCACTGGGAATCACAGGGGTGGGGGGTGATCCCAGCCAGCCCCTTCCCACAGCTCTTCACTGGGAATCATGGTGGGGGTTGGGGGGTGATCCCAGTGATCCCGGTGATCCCAGCCAGTCCCTTCCCACAGCTCTTCACTGGGAATCACGGTGGGGGTGGGTGGGGGATGATCCCAGTGATCCCAGCCAGCCCCTTCCCACAGCTCTGCACTGGGAATCACAGCAGGGTGGGGGGTGATCCCAGTGATCCCAACCAGCCCCTTCCTACAGCTCTTCACTGGGAATCACGGTGGGGGTGGGGGGTGATTCCGGTGATCCCAGTCAGCCCCTTCCCACAGCTCTTCACTGGGAATCACAGCAGGGTGGGGGGTGATCCCGGTGATCCCAGCCAGGCTCTTCCCACAGCTCTGCACTGGGAATCATGGTGGGGGTGGGGGGTGATCCCAACCAGCCCCTTCCCACAGCTCTTCACTGGGAATCACGGGGGTTGGGGGTGATTCCAGTGATCCCAGCCAGGCTCTTCCCACAGCTCTTCACTGGGAATCACAGCAGGGTGGGGGGTGATCCCAGTGATCCCAGCCAGCCCCTTCCCACAGCTCTGCACTGGGAATCATGGTGGGGGTGGGGGGTGATCCCAGTGATCCCAGCCTGCCTCTTCCCACAGCTCTGCACTGGGAATCATGGTGGGGGTGGGGGGTGATCCCAGTGATCCCAGCCAGCCCCTTCCCACAGCTCTTCACTGGGAATCACAGCAGGGTGGGGGGTGATCCCAGTGATCCCAACCAGCCCCTTCCTACAGCTCTTCACTGGGAATCACGGTGGGGGTGGGGGGTGATTCCGGTGATCCCAGTCAGCCCCTTCCGACAGCTCTTCACTGGGAATCACAGCAGGGGTGGGGGTGATCCGGTGATCCCAGCCAGGCTCTTCCCACAGCTCTGCACTGGGAATCATGGTGGGGGTGGGGGGTGATCCCAACCAGCCCCTTCCCACAGCTCTTCACTGGGAATCACGGGGGGTTGGGGGGTGATTCCAGTGATCCCAGCCAGGCTCTTCCCACAGCTCTTCACTGGGAATCACAGCAGGGTGGGGGTGGGGGGTGATTCCAGTGATCCCAGCCAGGCTCTTCCCACAGCTCTTCATCACGGTGATGGACAAGCTGCGCCTGGAGATCCGCGCCATGGACGAGGTGGGGTCGCGATCGGGGTGGGATCAGGGTTGGGTTCAGGATTGGGGTTGGGGGTGGGATCAGAGGTGGGTTCAGGATCGGGGGTTGGGGTCAGGGTTGGGGGTGGGATCAGGGTTGGGGTTGGGATCGGGGTTGGGATCAGGTTTAGGGTTGGGATCGGGGTTGGGATTGGGATAAGAGGTGGGATCAGGGTTGGGATCGGGGGGTGGGATCCGGGTTGGGGTCAGGATTGGGATTGGGATCAGGGTTGGGATCGAGGTGGGATCGGGATTGGGGTCAGGGTTGGGGTCGGGATCAGAAGTGGGATCAGGATTGGGGTTGGGGTCAGGATCGGGGTTGGGGTCAGGATTGGGGTTGGGATCGGCGTTGGGGTCAGGATTGGGGTGGGATCAGGGTTGGGGTTGGGATCAGGGTTGGGGTTGGGATCAGGATTGGGGTTGGGATCAGATGTGGGATCAGGGTTGGGGTTGGGGTCAGGGTTGGGGTTGGGATCAGAGTGGGTCAGGATCAGGGGTTGGGATAGTGGGTCAGGGTTGGGGTTGGGATCAGAGGTGGGATCAGGGTTGGGGTCAGGATTGGGGTTGGGATCAGAGGTGGAATCAGGGTTGGGATTGGGATCGGGGCTGGGGTCTGGATTGGGATTGGGATCAGGGTTGGGGTCAGGATTGGGATTGGGATTGGGGTTGGGATCAGGGTTGGGGTTGGGATCAGGGTTGGGGTTGGGTGGATCGGGGTTGGGATTGGGATCAGGGTTGGAGTTGGGATCGGGGTTGGGATTGGGATCAGGGTTGGGGTTGGGATCGGGGTTGGGATTGGGATCAGGGTTGGTGTTGGGATCGGGGTTGGGATCAGGGTTGGGGTTGGGATCAGAGGTGGGATCAGGGTTGGGGTTGGGGTTGGGATCAGGATTGGGGTTGGGATCAGAGGTGGGATCAGGGTTGGGGCTGGGATCAGGGTTGGGGTCAGTATTGGGGTTGGGTTTGGGATCAGAGGTGGGATCAGAGGTGGGATCAGGGCTGGGATCAGGGTTTGGGATCAGGAGCATTGCCAGGGCAGCCTCATCCTCCCCATCCCAAACCGCCGTTCCCACAGATCCAGCCGGACCTGCGGGAGCTGATGGAGACGATGAACCGCATGAGCCACCTGCCCCCCGACTTCGAGGGCAGGCAGAAGGTCAACCAGTGGTGAGCGCCGCGCTGGGGGGGGGTGTGTGTGTGTGGGGTCATTCCCAGGTTTTTGGGGGGTCCTGAGCCCGCCCTGCCCCTTCCCAAGGCTGCAGACGCTGAGCGGGATGTCGGCCTCGGACGAGCTGGACGATTCCCAGGTGCGGCAGATGCTCTTCGACCTGGAGTCCGCCTACAACGCCTTCAACCGCTTCCTGCACTCCTGAGCCCCTCCCAGACCCTCCCAAACCCGGGACAATAAACAGACCCCAAAAACCACCGGAGCCGTGTGGATAAATAAGGGGGTGTAATGATCCTGCCGGGGCTGGGTCCAATGGGGATCCCCCAGTTAAAACCAGTCCCTCCCAGTGCCCTCAGGGGCCCTTCCAGAAGAGCCTCTGGTCGCTCCGGACGCGGCGCCCGCAGAGCCGCAGATCCCGGATCATCCCCGTGCTCCTGGTCCAGGTGGGCTCGTCCAGGGGCCCCACGGAGCATCCTGGGGAAGGGGGGGGGTCAGTGACACAGGGACAGTGACACCAAGGACAGTGACACCAGGACAGTGACACAGGAAGAGTGACACAGGGGACAGTGACACAGGGACAGTGACACAGGGACAGTGACACGGGGACAGTGACACAGGGGACAGTGACAGGGACAGTGACACCGGGGACAGTGACACAGGGACAGTGACAGGGACAGTGACACAGGGACAGTGACACGGGGACAGTGACACAAGGACAGTGACACAAGGACAGTGACACAGGGACAGTGACACCGAGACAGTGACACGGGGACAGTGACACAGGGACAGTGACACAGGGACAGTGACACAAGGACAGTGACACAAGGACAGTGACACGGGGACAGGGACACTGGGACAGTGACACCGGGGACAGTGACACCAAGGACAGTGACACCAAGGACAGTGACACCAAGGACAGTGACACAAGGACAGTGACACGGGGACAGTGACACAGGGACAGTGACACAGGGGACAGTGACACAGGGGACAGTGACACGGGGACAGTGACACAGGAACAATGACACAGGGACAGTGACACCAAGGACAGTGACACGGGGACAGTGACACCAGGACAGTGACACCAAGGACAGTGACACGGGGGACAGTGACACGGGGGACAGTGACACAGGGACAGTGACACCAGGGACAGTGACAGGGACAGTGACAGGGACAGTGACACAGGGACAGTGACAGGGTCAGTGACACCAAGGACAGTGACATGGGGACAGTGACACAGGGACAGTGACACCAAGGACAGTGACACCAAGGACAGTGACACCAAGGACAGTGACACAGGGGACAGTGACACAGGGACAGTGACACAAGGACAGTGACACAGGGTCAGTGACACAGGGACAGTGACACCAAGGACAGTGACACGGGGACAGTGACACAGGGACAGTGACACCAGGACAGTGACACCAAGGACAGTGACACCAAGGACAGTGACACGGGGACAGTGACACGGGGACAGTGACACAGGGACAGTGACACCAAGGACAGTGACATGGGGACAGTGACACCGGGGACAGTGACACCAAGGACAGTGACACAGGGACAGTGACAGGGACAGTGACACAGGGACAGTGACACCAGGACAGTGACACCAAGGACAGTGACACCAAGGACAGTGACACGGGGACAGTGACACAGGGACAGTGACACAGGGACAGTGACACCAAGGACAGTGACACCAAGGACAGTGACACAGGGACAGTGACACAGGGACAGTGACACAAGGACAGTGACACGGGGTCAGTGACACGGGGACAGTGACACCAAGGACAGTGACACGGGGTCAGTGACACGGGGACAGTGACACAGGGGGCAGTGACACAGGGACAGTGACACCAAGGACAGTGACACAGGGGACAGTGACACAGGGACAGTGACACCAAGGACAGTGACACCAAGACAGTGACACCAAGACAGTGACACCAAGACAGTGACACCGGGACAGTGACATGGGTACAGTGACACAGGAACAGTGACACAGGGACAGTGACACGGGGACAGTGACACAGGGACAGTGACACCAGGGACAGTGACACCAAGGACAGTGACACCAAGACAGTGACACCAAGACAGTGACACCAAGACAGTGACACCGGGACAGTGACATGGGTACAGTGACACAGGAACAGTGACACAGGGACAGTGACACGGGGACAGTGACACAGGGACAGTGACACCAGGGACAGTGACACAGGGACAGTGACACCGGGACAGTGACACAGGAACAGTGACACCAAGGACAGTGACACCAAGGACAGTGACACCAAGGACAGTGACACCAAGGACAGTGACACAGGGACAGTGACACCAAGGACAGTGACACAGGGTCAGTGACACCGGGGACAGTGACACAGGGGACAGTGACATGGGGACAGTGACACCAAGGACAGTGACACAGGGTCAGTGACACCAGGACAGTGACAATTCCCACCTGCCAAGCTGAGGAATTCCAGCCCCCGGCTCCGCTTTTCCAGGGCCCCGAGCAGCGTCCGCAGGCCCTCGGTGCTGATCCCGGGATTGGCCGAGAGATCCAGGGAAACCAGGGATGGGCACGACGGGAGGGACCTGAGGGGAGAGAGTCAGGGGGTCCCCACTGTCACCCCATTGTCCCCAAGGGGGGTTCTGTTGTCCCCAGGAAGGTCCCGTTGTCCCCAAGGGGGGTTCCCATCATTCCCAGTGTCCTTGTTGGGGTCTCCATCGGGATGGGAAGGGGGAGGGTCCTGCTGCCAGGACCCCCCAGCTGTCCCCTGTCCCCTCACCTGGCCACCTCCTCAATGTCCTCGTCCCCCAGGTGGTTCCCGGAGAGCGTGAGGTGACTCAGGGCACAGCCGTCCTGTGGGGGGCACAGGGAATGTCACCATCCCCCTGGGAATGGCACCGTCCCCCTGGGAATGGCACCACCCCAGGAATGGCACCATCCCCCTGGGAATGTCACCGTCCCCCTGGGAATGCCACCATCCCCCTGGGAATGCCACCATCCCCCTGGGAATGGCACCGTCCCCCTGGGAATGTCACTGTCCCCCTGGGAATGAATGCCACCATCCCCCTGGGAATGGCACCACCCCGGGAATGGCACCGTCCCCCTGGGAATGTCACCGTCCTCCCGGGAATGGCACCATCCCCCTGGGAAAGGCACCACCCCGGGAATGGCACCCCCCATGTCCGTCAACATCCCAATGTCCCCTCTGTCCCCGTGTCTCCAATGTCCCCGTTATCTCCTTTGTCCCCTGTGTCCCCACTGTCCCCGTGTCCCCAACATCCCCCATGTTGTCCCTGTGCACCCCCTGTCCCCAACAGTGTCCCCATCCCATGTCCCCTCTGTGTCCCAGATGTTCCCGTGTCCCCCATGTCTATAATTCCCTGATGTCCCCAACATCCCCCATGTGCCCTCTGACCCCATGTCCCCAGCATTCCCTGTCCCCAACATTCCCTGTCCCCAACATTCCATGTCCCCAACATTCCCTGTCCCCAGCATTCCATGTCCCCAGCATTCCATGTGTCCAACATCTACCATGTCCCCATCCCCATGTCCCCAACATTCCATGTCTCCAACATTCCCTGTCCCCAACATTCCGTGTGTCCAACATTCCACGTGTCCAACATTCCCTGTCTCCAACATCTACCATGTCCCTGTCCCCATGTCCCCAGCATTCCCTGTCCCCAGCATTCCATGTGTCCAACATCTACCATGTCCCCATCCCCATGTCCCCAACATTCCATGTCTCCAACATTCCCTGTCCCCAACATTCCGTGTGTCCAACATTCCCTGTCCCCAATATTCCACATCCCCAACATTCCCTGTCCCCAACATTCCATGTCTCCAACATTCCGTGTCCCCAACATTCCACATCCCCAGCATTCCACGTCCCCAACATTCCATGTCCCCAATATTCCACATCCCCAACATTCCCTGTCCCCAGCATTCCCTGTCCCCAACATTCCATGTCCCCAGCACTCCCTGTCCCCAGCATTCCATGTCCCCAACATTCCCTGTCCCCAGCATTCCCTGTCCCCAACACTCCCTGTCCCCACGTTCCATGTCCCCAACATTCCCTGTCCCCAGCATTCCCTGTCCCCAACACTCCCTGTCCCCAGCACTCCCTGTCCCCAGCATTCCCTGTCCCCAGCACTCCCTGTCCCCAGCATTCCGTGTCCCCAGCATTCCACGTCCCCAGCATTCCATGTCCCCAGTGTCCCCAGCATTCCATGTCCCCAGCACTCCCTGTCCCCACCATTCCGTGTCCCCTGTGTCCCCAGCATTCCGTGTCCCCAGCACTCCCTGTCCCGTTCCCTGTCCCCAGTGTCCCCAGCATTCCGTGTCCCCACCCTCCCGTGTCCCCAGCACTCCCTGTCCCCAGTGTCCCCAGCACTCCGTGTCCCCCCTCCCGTGTCCCCGCGTGCCCTCACCTGCTCCAGGTAGGAGCGGACGATGCTGCCGATGCCGGGGGAGGGGGATGTGGTGACGGATCCCAGCTCCAGGCGCTGCATTCCCGGGGCCGGGAGACCCCTCAGGAGCCCCCCCAGGGCCGCGGGGCCCAGAGCGTTGCAGGACAGGGACAGCGCCCGCAGCAGGGACGTGCCTGGCACGGGGGACACTGGGGGTCACTGAGGGTCACTGGGGGGTCAGGGCACAGGGGGTCACCTCAGGGACACTCGGAGTCACCACAGGGACAGGGCATGGGGGGTCACTGAGGGGTCACCACAGGGACAGGACACTGAGGGTCACCACAGGGACAGGACACAGGGGGTCACCGTGGGGTCCCCACGGGGCCCAGAGCGTTGCAGGACAGGGGCAGCATCCGCAGCGGGGACGTGCCTGGCACGGGGGGCACTGGGGGTCACTGAGGGTCACCACAGGGTCACTGGGGGTCATTGCAGGGACACTGAGGGTCACCACAGGGACAGGACACTGGGGGTCACCGTGGGTTCCCCGCGGGGCCCAGAGCATTGCAGGACAGGGACAGCGCCCGCAGCGGGGACGTGCCTGGCACGGGGGGCACTGGGGGTCACTCAGGGTCACCCAGGGACACTGGGGGTCATTGCAGGGACACTGAGGGTCACCACAGGGACAGGACACTGGGGGTCACTGAGGGGTCACCACAGGGACAGGACACTGGGGGTCACTATGGGGACACCGCGGGGCCCAGCGCATTGCAGGACAGGGACAGCGCCTGCAGCGGGGACGTGCCTGGCACGGGGGGCACTGGGGGTCATTGCAGGGACACTGGGGGTCACTAAGGGGTCACCACAGGGACAGGACACTGGGGGTCACTATGGGGACACTGTGGGGCCCAGCGCATTGCAGGACAGGGACAGCACCCGCAGCGGGGACGTACCTGGCACGGGGGGCACTGGGGGTCACTGAGGGTCACTGAGGGTCACCCAGGGACACTTGGGGTCACCACAGGGACAGGACACTGGGGGTCACCAGGGGACACTGAGGGTCACCCAGGGACACTTGGGGTCACCACAGGGACAGGACATGGGGGGTCACTATGGGGTCACCGCAGGGCCCAGCGCGTTGCAGGACAGGGACAGCGCCCGCAGCGGGGACCTGCCTGGCACGGGGGGCACTGGGGGTCACTGGGGGGACACCACAGGGACACTGGGGGTCACCACAGGAACAGGACACGGGGGGTCACCAGGGGGTCCCCACGGGGCCCAGCGCATTGCAGGACAGGGACAGCGCCCGCAGCGGGGACGTGCCTGGCACGGGGGGCACTGGGGGTCACTGAGGGTCACCCAGGGACACTGGGGGTCATTGCAGGGACACTGGGGGTCACCAGGGGGTCACCACAGGGACAGGACATGGGGGGTCACTATGGGGACACCGCGGGGCCCAGAGCGTTGCAGGACAGGGACAGCGCCCGCAGCGGGGACGTGCCTGGCACGGGGGACACTGGGGGTCACTGAGGGTCACTGAGGGGTCACCTCAGGGACACTCGGGGTCACCACAGGGACACTGGGGGTCACTGAGGGGTCACCACAGGGACAGGACACTGAGGGTCACCACAGGGACAGGACATGGGGGGTCACTATGGGGTCCCCACGGGGCCCAGCGCGTTGCAGGACAGGGACAGCGCCCGCAGCGGGGACGTGCCTGGCACAGGGGGGCACTGGGGGTCACTGAGGGTCACTGGGGGTCACTGCAGGGACACTGGGGGTCACCAGGGGGTCACCACAGGGACAGGACACGGGGGGTCACTGTGGGGTCCCTGCGGGGCCCAGCGCGTTGCAGGACAGGGACAGCGCCCGCAGCGGGGACGTGCCTGGCATGAGGGCACCATGGGGTCACTGGGGGTCACCAGGGGGACACTGAGGGTCACCCAGGGACACTCGGGGTCACCACAGGGACAGGACATGGGGGGTCACTATGGGGTCACCGCAGGGCCCAGCACGTTGCAGGACAGGGACAGTGCCCGCAGCGGGGACGTGCCTGGCACGGGGGGCACTGGGGGTCATTGCAGGGACACTGGGGGTCACCCAGGGACACTGGGGGTCACTGAGGGTCACTGGGGGACACTGAGGGTCACTGGGGGTCACCACAGGGACAGGACACGGGGGGGTCACTGAGGGTCACTGGGGGTCACTGAGGGTCACCCAGGGACACTGGGGGTCACTAAGGGGTCACCACAGGGACAGGACACGGGGGGTCACTATGGGGACACCACATGGAGCCCAGCGCGTTGCAGGACAGGGACAGCGCCCGCAGCGGGGACGTGCCTGGCATGGGGGGCACTGGGGGTCACTGGGGGTCACTGGGGGTCACTGCAGGGACACTGGGGGTCACCAGGGGGTCACCACAGGGACAGGACACGGGGGGTCACTGTGGGGTCCCCGCGGGGCCCAGCGCGTTGCAGGACAGGGACAGCGTCCGCAGCGGGGACGTGCCTGGCACGGGGGACACTGAGGGTCACTGACGGTCACTGGGGGTCACCCAGGGACACTGGGGGGGTCACTGAGGGTCACTGGGGGTCACCACAGGGACACGGGGGGTCCCCAGAGGGACCCGGGGGTCTCACCTGGCAGCGGGAGGGCGTGGCAGAGGCCGCAGCCCCGCAGCAGCAGCGTGGCCAGCGCGGGGCAGGACGGCAGCAGCCGCCCCACGGCCCCACAGCCGCTGCTGCCCAGAGGGTTCAGGCTCAGGTCCAGCTCCTGCAGGCTCTGCGGGGACACATGGACACCAAGGGGACACACGGACATGGGGGACACACAGACATGGGGGGGACACACGGACACGGGGGACACACGGACACGGGGGGGGACACACGGACACGGGGGACACACGGACATGGGGGGACACACGGACATGGGGGACACACAGACATGGGGGGGACACACGGACACGGGGGGTCAGGGATGGACACACAGACACGGGAGTCAGGATTTAGGGAGCAGATAAAGGGTTTAGGGAACAGAGAGAGGATTTAGGGGCCCAAAGGCAGGATTTTGGGTGGATCCCGTACCTGGAGCCTGGTGGGGACAGGGCTCAGGATTTAGGGCCCCAAAGTCAGGCTTTAGGGCCCCAAAGTCAGGCTTTAGGGCTGATCCCGTACCTGGAGCCTGGTGGGGACAGGGCTCAGGATTTAGGGCCCCCCAGTCAGGCTTTAGGGCTGATCCCATACCTGGAGCCCGCTGGGGCTGGGGCTCAGGCTTTAGGGCCCCAAAGTCAGGATTTAGGGCCCCAAAGTCAGGCTTTAGGGCCAACCCCATACCTGTAGCCCGTGGGGGCTGGGTCTCAGGATTTAGGGCCCTGAAGTCAGGATTTAGGGCCCAAAGTCAGGCTTTAGGGCCGAGCCCGTACCTGGAGCCCAGTGGGGCCGGGGTTCAGGATTTAGGGCCCCAAAGTCAGGCTTTAGGGCCGAGCCCGTACCTGTATCCTGTGGGGGCCAGGGCTGAGGATTTAGGACCCCAAAGTCAGGCTTTAGGGCCGATCCCATACCTGGAGCCCAGTGGGGCTGGGGTTCAGGCTTTAGTGCCCCACAGTCAGGCTTTAGTGCCCCACAGTCAGGCTTTAGTGCCCCAAAGTCAGGCTTTAGGGCCCCAAAGTCAGTCAGGCTTTAGTGCCCCACAGTCAGGCTTTAGTGCCCCAAAGTCAGGCTTTAGTGCCCCACAGTCAGGCTTTAGTGCCCCACAGTCAGGCTTTAGTGCCCCACAGTCAGGCTTTAGTGCCCCACAGTCAGGCTTTAGTGCCCCAAAGTCAGTCAGGCTTTAGTGCCCCACAGTCAGGCTTTAGTGCCCCAAAGTCAGGCTTTAGTGCCCCAAAGTCAGTCAGGCTTTAGTGCCCCACAGTCAGTCAGGCTTTAGTGCCCCAAAGTCAGTCAGGCTTTAGTGCCCCAAAGTCAGTCAGGCTTTAGTGCCCCAAAGTCAGTCAGGCTTTAGTGCCCCACAGTCAGGCTTTAGTGCCCCAAAGTCAGGCTTTAGTGCCCCACAGTCAGGCTTTAGTGCCCCAAAGTCAGGCTTTAGGGCCCCAAAGTCAGTCAGGCTTTAGTGCCCCACAGTCAGACTTTAGGGCCCCAAAGTCAGTCAGGCTTTAGGGCCCCAAAGTCAGTCAGGCTTTAGTGCCCCACAGTCAGGCTTTAGGGCCCCAAAGTCAGGCTTTAGTGTTCCACAGTCAGGCTTTAGGGCCGATCCTGCACCTGTATCCTGTGGGGGCTGGGACTCAGGCTTTAGGGCCCCAAAGTCAGTCAGGCTTTAGTGCCCCACAGTCAGGCTTTAGTGCCCCAAAGTCAGTCAGGCTTTAGTGCCCCCCAAAAGCAGGCTTTAGTGCCGCTCCCGTACCTGGAAGGTGCCGTGGCCGGGCGGGAGGAGGCCGCGTGCGCTGAGCCGGTTGCCGGCCAGGTCGAGCAGGCGCAGGCGGGGCAGGGTGGCCAGCGTGGCCCAGAGCTCGGGGGCGGCGGGGTCGGCGATGGCGCAGCCGCGAAGCCGCAGCTCCCGCAGCGACTCCTGCAGCCGCAGCGCCCGCAGCAGGGGCGGCACCTGCGGGGCACGCAGGGCCAGCCCACCCCGCACCCCCAGAGCGGGGCCCGCGCCCTGCAGCTCCAGCACCTGCAGCAGCAGCGGGTGGGGGGCTGGGGGAAATGGGGGGTGTTGGTGGGGCTGGGGGTGTCCGGGGAGTGTCTGGGGAGGGGGGAGAGCACCCGGGCACCCCAGGATGGGCACTGAGGGAGCAGGGTCCCCAAAGGGGTGGGTGGGGGCTGAGGGGGGAAAAGGGGGCAAGGGGGTGTTGGTGGGTCTGGGAGTGTCTGGGGGTGTCTGGGGGGTGTCGGAGAGCACCCGGGCACCCCTCAGGATGGGCACTGAGGGAGCAGGGAGGGGACAAGGAGGGGACAGGGGAGGAGGAGGGTCCCCAAAGGGGTGGGGGAGGAAAGGGGGCGTTTGGGGGTGTTGGTGGGTCTGGGGGTGTCTGGGAGGGTGGGGAGAGCACCCGGGCACCCCAGGATGGGCACTGAGGAGCAGGGAGGGGAGGAAGGTCCCCAAAGGAGTGGGTGGGGGCTGGGGGTGGAAAAGGGGATGTTGGTGGGTCTGGGGTGTCTGGGGGTGTCTGGGGAGGGAGAGCACCCAGGGCACCCCTGGGATGGGCACTGAGGGAGCAGGGAGGGGACAGGGAGGGACAGGGAGGGGAGGAGGGTCCCTAAAAGGGTGGGGGAGAAAGGGGGCGTTTGGGGGTGTTGGTGGGTCTGGGGGTGTCTGGGGGTGTCTGGGGAGTGGGGAGAGCACCCAGGCACCCTGGGATGGGCACTGAGGGAGCAGGGAGGGGACAGGGAGGGGACAGGAGGGGACAGGGAGGGTTGCAGGGTCCCTAAAAGGGTGGGTGGGGACTGGGGGGACAGGAGGGGAGGAGGGTCCCCAAAGGGCTGGGGGAAAGGGGGCGTTTGGGGGTGTTGGTGGGTCTGGGGGGTGTCTGGGGGGTGTCTGGGGAGTGGGGAGAGCACCCGGGCATCCCCGGGATGGGCACTGAGGGAGCAGGGAGGGGACAGGGAGGGGTGCAGGGTCCCCAAAGGGGGTGAGTGGGGGGCTGGGGGGACAGGGAGGGGTGCAGGGTCCCCAAAGGGTGGAGTGGGGGAAAGGGGGTGTGTGGGGGGTGTTGGTGGGGCTGGGGGTATCTGGAGGGTGTCTGGGGGAGGGGAGAGCACCCGGGCACCCCGGGATGGGCACTGAGGGAGCAGGGAGGGGACAGGGAGGGGAGCAGGGTCCCCAAAGGGCTGGGGGAAAGGGGGCGTTTGGGGGTGTTGGTGGGTCTGGGGATCCAGGGGGTGTCTGGGGGAGGGGAGAGCACCCCGAGCACCCCCAGGATGGGCACTGAGGGAGCAGGGAGGGGACAGGGAGGGGAGCAGGGTCCCCAAAGGGTGGGGGGAAGAGGGGGCGTTTGGGGGTGTTGGTGGGTCTGGGGGATCCAGGGGTGTCTGGGGAGGGGGAGAGCACCCCGAGCACCCCAGGATGGGCACTGAGGGAGCAGGGAGGGGACAGGGAGGGGAGGAAGGTCCCCAAAGGGGTGGGTGGGGGGCTGGGGGACAGAGAGGGGTGCAGGGTCCCCAAAGGGGTGGGCAGGGGACAGGGAGGGTGCAGGGTCCCCAAAGGGGTGGGTGGGGGCTGGGAGGGAACAGGGGAGGAGGAGGTCCCTAAGGGGGTGGTTGGGGGCTGGGGGGGACAGGGTCCTCACCCCCACCCAGGGACCCCTGAGACATCCCCAATCCCCTGATGGCCCCACAGCAGGGCTGCCCGGGCGTGGGACCCCCAGGATGATCCCTGAGGGAACTGGGAAGGGATGAGGGTCCCCAGAGGGGTGGGCAGGGGACAGGGGTCTTCACCCCCCACCCAGGGAGCCCTGAGACCCCCTGGAGACCCCCAAATGCCCCTCATGGCCCAGGATCTCCTCCCCTCCAGACACGGGACCCCTGGGATGGTCCCTGAGGGAGCAGGGAGGGGAGGAGGGTCCCCAAAGGGGTGGGCAGGGGACAGGGAGGGGACAGGGGTCCTCACCCCCACCCAGGGACCCCTGAGACCCCCAGGCACCCCTAATCCTGCTGACACCCCCAGACCAACCAGGGACAGGAGTTTTCCTGGGGAACTGGACCCCTGGGATGGTTCCCAAAGGGACAAGGAAGGGACAGGGAGGGGATGAGGGTCCCCAAAGGGGTGGGTGGGGAGGCTGGGGGGACAGGGGGTGTCCCCCCTCTCTTTGGGGAGGGTCTGGGGGGTCCTCACCCACTCCCAGGCTGTCACAGGCCCTCTGGTACCGCTGGGGGAGCGGGGGCAGGTCCCAGCCCTGCACCTCTGCCAGCACCTGCAGCCCAAGACCCCAGCCCCAAATCCGTCACTGGGGACACCCCTCACGGATTGGGGGTCCTGGGGCCAATCCCTACCCAGAATGGGGGTCCTTGGCCACCCCCAGTCCAGAATGGGGGTCCTGGGACCATCTCCCACCCGGAATGGGGGTCCTGGGAACATCTCCCACCCAGATTAGGGGTCCTGGGGCCACCCCCCACCCGGAATGGGGGTCCTGGGGCCACCCCCAACCTAGAATAGGGGTCCTGGGGCCACCCCCCACCTGGATTGGGGGTCCTGGGATCACCCCCCACCCAGAATGGGGGTCCTGGGACCACCCCCCAACCGGACTGGGGGTCCTGGGGCCAATCCCTACCCAGAATGGGGGTCCTGGGGCCAACCCCAACCTGGAATGGGGATCCTGGGGCCACCCCTGGCCCAGACTGGGGGTTCTGAGACCATCCCCCACCCAGATTGGGGGTCCTGGGACCACCCCCCACCCAGAATGGGGGTCCTGGGACCACCCCCCACCCAGATTGGGGCTCCTGGGGCCACCCCCCACCCAGAATGGGGGTCCTGGGACCACCCCCAACCCAGAATGGGGGTCCTGGGGGCACCCCTCAACCGGAATGGGGGTCCTGGGAACATCTCCCACCCGGAACAGGGGTCCTGGGACCATCCCGAACCCAGAATGGGGGTCCTGGGGCCACCCCCCACCCAGATTGGGGGTCCTAGGGCCACGCCCCACCCAGAATGGGGGTCCTGGGGCCACCCCCCACCCAGATTGGGGGTCCTGGGACCACCCCCCACCCAGATTGGGGGTCCTAGGGCCACGCCCCACCCAGAATGGGGGTCCTGGGACCACCCCCCACCCAGAACTGGGGTCCTGGGGCCAGCCCCTACCCAGATTAGGGGTCCTGGGACTATCTCCCACCCGGATTGGGGGTCCTGGAGCCACCCCCAACCCAGAACAGGGGTCCTGGGACCACCCCCAACACAGAATGGGGGTCCTGGGGCCAACCCCAACCCGGATTGGGGGTCCTGGGGCCAATCCCCACCCAGAATGGGGGTCCTGGGACCACCCCCCACCCGGAATGGGGGTCCTGGGAACATCTCCCACTCAGAATGGGCGTCCTGGGGCCACCCCCAACTCACAATGGGGGTCCTGGGGCCATCTCCCACCCGGAATGGGGGTCCTGGGACCATTCCCCACCCAGATTAGGGGTCCTGGGGCCACCCCCAACCGGAATGGAGGTCCTGGGGCCACCCCCAACCCAGACTGGGGGTCCTGGGGCCACCCCCAGCCCAGATTGGGGGTCCTGGGGCCACCCCCAACTCAGAATGGGGGTCCTGGGGCCATCTCCCATCCGGATTGGGAGTCCTGGGACCACCTCTCACTCAGAATGGGGGTCCTGGGGCCATCTCCCATCCGGATTGGGAGTCCTGGGACCATCTCCCACCCGGAACAGGGGTCCTGGGGCCAATCCCAACCCAGACTGGGGGTCCTGGGGACACCCCCAACCCAGAATGGGGGTCCTGGGGCCACCCCCAACCCAGAATGGGGGTCCTGGGGCCATCTCCCACCCAGATTGGGGGTCCTGGGGCCAATCCCTACCCAGAATGGGGGTCCTGGGGCCACCCCCCGCCCAGATTGGGGGTCCTGGGGCCACCCCCCACCCAGGAATGGGGGTCCTGGGGCCACCCCCCACCCAGAACTGGGGTCCTGGGGCCAGCCCCTACCCAGATTGGGGGTCCTGGGACTATCTCCCACCCGGATTGGGGGTCCTGGAGCCACCCCCAACCCAGAACAGGGGTCCTGGGACCACCCCCAACACAGAATGGGGGTCCTGGGGCCAACCCCAACCCGGATTGGGGGTCCTGGGGCCAATCCCCACCCAGAATGGGGGTCCTGGGACCACCCCCCACCCGGAATGGGGGTCCTGGGAACATCTCCCACTCAGAATGGGGGTCCTGGGGCCACCCCCAACTCACAATGGGGGTCCTGGGGCCATCTCCCACCCGGAATGGGGGTCCTGGGACCATTCCCCACCCAGATTAGGGGTCCTGGGGCCACCCCCAACCGGAATGGAGGTCCTGGGGCCACCCCCAACCCAGACTGGGGGTCCTGGGGCCACCCCCAACTCAGAATGGGGGTCCTGGGGCCATCTCCCATCCGGATTGGGAGTCCTGGGACCACCTCTCACTCAGAATGGGGGTCCTAGGGCCATCTCCCATCCGGATTGGGAGTCCTGGGACCATCTCCCACCCGGAACAGGGGTCCTGGGGCCAATCCCAACCCAGACTGGGGGTCCTGGGGCCACCCCCACCCGGAGTTTTCCCGGGAAGCTGCCAGGGCTGCCCCCACCTCCTCGTTGCTCTGCAGGACGTCGCCCACCAGGTCCTGGGGGGCCAGCAGAGCCCCCTCCTTCTTCAGGATGAGCTTGGGCAGCGTCCCCGAGGCCTGGAAGTGCCGCTCGGCAGCGCGATCCGCCAGCCACGACACCGCCCGCGGCTCGCTGGGAACAGGGAGAGAGGGAATGGGAATGGGGACAGTGGGAATGGGGGGAATGGCACTGGGAATGGGGGGGAGAGTGTGGGAATGGGGAGAGTGGGGATGGGGAGAGTGGGGATGGGGAGAGTGGGAATGGGGAGAGTGGGAATGGGGGGAATGGCACTGGGAATGGGGGGGAGTGTGGGAATGGGGGAGAGTGTGGGAGTGGGGAGAGTGGGAATGGGGAGAGTGGGAATGGGATGGGGAGAGTGGGAATGGGGATGGGGAGAGTGGGAATGGGGAGAGTGGGAATGGGGAGAGTGGGAATGGGAATGGGGGGAATAGTGTGGGAATGCGGGAGAGTGGGAATGGGGAGAGTGGGAATGGGGAGAGTGGGAATGGGGAGAGTGGGAATGGGGATGGGGAGAGTGGGAATGGGAATGGGGAGAGTGGGAATGGGGAGAGTGGGAATGGGAATGGGGAGAGTGGGAATGGGAATGGGGGGGAGTGGGAATGGGAATGGGGAGAGTGGGGAGAGTGGGAATGGGGAGAGTGGGAATGGGGATGGGGGGAGTGGGAATGGGGAGAGTGGGAATGGGGGGAATGGCACTGGGAATGGGGAGAGTGGGAATGGGGAGAGTGGGAATGGGGAGAGTGGGAATGGGGAGAGTGGGAATGGGGGAAGGAGTGGGAATGGGGATGGGGAGAGTGGGAATGGGGAGAGTGGGAATGGGGATGGGGAGAGTGGGAATGGGGAGAGTGGGAATGGGGAGAGCGGGAATGGGAATGGGGAGAGTGGGAATGGGGATGGGGGAGAGTGGGAATGGGGAGAGTGGGAATGGGGAGAGTGGGAATGAGAATGGGAATGGGGAGAGTGGGAATGGGAATGGGGAGAGTGGGAATGGGAATGGGGAGAGTGGGAATGGGAATGGGGAGAGTGGGAATGGGGAGAGTGGGAATGGGGGGAATGGCACTGGGAATGGGGGAGAGTGTGGGAATGGGAGAGAGTGGGAATGGGAGAGAGTGGGAATGGGGGAGAGTGGGAATGGGGAGAGTGGGAATGGGGAGAGTGGGAATGGGGGAGAGTGTGGGAATGGGGGGAATGGCACTGGGAATGGGGAGAGTGTGGCAATGGGGGGGAGTGGGGAGAGTGTGGTAACAGGGAGAGAGTGGGAATGGGGGAATGGCACTGGGAATGGGGGGGAGAGTGGGAAGGGGGGAGTGTGGGAATGGGGAGAGTGGGAATGGGGAGAGTGGGAATGGGGAGAGTGGGAATGGGGGAGAGTGGGAATGCAGAGAGTGGGAATGGGGGAGAGAGTGGGAATGGGGAGAGTGTGGGAATGGGGAGAGTGTGGGAATGGGGAGAGTGTGGGAATGGGGAGAGTGGGAATGGGGAGAGTGTGGGAATGGGGGTAATGACACTGGGAATGGGGGAGACTGTGGGAATGGGGAGAGTGGGAATGGGGAGAGTGTGGGAATGGGGAGAGTGGGAATGGAGAGTGTGGGAATGGGGAGAGTGTGGGAATGCGGGTAATGACACTGGGAATGGGGGAGACTGTGGGAATGGGGAGAGTGAGAATGGGGAGAGTGGGAATGGGGAGAGTGGGAATGGAGAGTGTGGGAATGGGGAGAGTGGGAATGGGGAGAGTGGGAATGGGGAGACTGTGGGAATGGGGAGAGTGGGAATGGGGAGAGTGGGAATGGGGAGAGTGTGGGAATGGGGAGAGTGGGAATGGAGAGTGTGGGAATGGGGAGAGTGGGAATGGAGAGAGTGGGAATGGGGAGAGTGTGGGAATGGGGGAATAGCACTGGGAATGGGGGAGAGTGGGAGAGTGTGGGAATGGGGGGGAGAGTGGGAATGGGGAGAATGGGAATGGGGGAGAGTGTGAGAATGGGAAGAGAGTGGGAATGGGGGGAATGGCATTGGGAATGGGGAGAGTGGGAATGGAGAGAGTGGGAACAGGGAGAGTGTGGGAATGGAGAGAGCGGGGATGGGGGGAATAGTGTGGGAATGGGGGAGAGAGTGGGAATGGGGAGAGTGTGGGAGTGGGAGAGAGTGGCAATGGGGGAGAGTGGGAATGGGGAGAGTGGGAATGGAGAGTGTGGGAATGGGGGGAATAGTGTGGGAATGGGGGAATGGCATTGGGAATGGGGAGAGTGTGGGAATGGGGGGGAGAGTGGGAATGGAGAGAGTGGGAATGGGGGAAAAAGTGGGAGAGAGTGGGAATGGAGAGAGTGTGGGAATGGGGGAGAGTGGGAATGGGAATGGGGGGAATAGAGTGGGAATGGGGAGAGTGTGGGAATGGGGGGAATGGCATTGGGAATGGGGAGAGTGTGGGAATGGGGGAGTGTGGGAATGGGGGGAATGGCACTGGGAATGGGGGAGAGAGTGGGAGTGGGAGAGAGTGGGAATGGGGAGAGTGGGAATGGGGAGAGTGGGAATGGGGAGAGTGGGAATGGGGGAGAGTGGGAATGGGGGAGAGAGTGGGAGTGGGAGAGAGTGGGAATGGGGGAGAGAGTGGGAATGGGGGAGAGAGTGGGAGTGGGAGAGAGTGGGAATGGGGGAGAGAGTGGGAATGGGGGAGAGAGTGGGAATGGGGGAGAGAGTGGGAATGGGGGAGAGAGTGGGAGTGGGAGAGAGTGGGAATGGGGAGAGTGGGAATGGAGAGAGTGTGGGAGTGGGAGAGAGTGGGAATGGGGGGAATGGCACTGGGAATGGGGGAGAGTGGGAATGGGGATAGTGTGGGAGTGGGAGAGAGTGGGAATGGGGAGAGTGGGAATGGGAATGGGGGGAATAGAGTGGGAATGGGGGAGAGTGTGGGAATGGGGGAGAGTGGAAATGGGTGGGGAGTGTGGGAATGGGGGAGAGTATGGGAATGGGGTGGGAATGGCATTGGGAATGGTATTGGGAGTGGGGTGGGAATGCCATTGGGAACTGGGCAGGAATGGCACTGGGAACAGGATGGGAATGCCATTGGGAACGGGATGGGAATGGCAGGTGGGAATGGCATTGGGAGTGGGGTGGGAATGCCACTGGGAACAGGGTGGAAACGGCACCGGGAATAGGGTGGGAATGGTACAGGGAATGGTACAGGGAATGGTATCAGGAATGGTGCAAGAACAGCGCAGGAATGGCACCAGGAATGGGGTAGGAATGGTGTGGGAATGGTGTGGAAGTGGTGTGGGAATGGCATTGGAATGGCATGGGAATGGTGTGGAAGTGGTGTGGGAATGGCATGGGAATGGTGTGGAAGTGGTGTGGGAATGGCATGGGAATGGTGCAGGAATGGGGTCGGAATGGTTCCAGGAATGGGGCAGGAACAGTACCAGGAATGGGGTGGGAATAGCACGGAAATGGTACAAGGCATGGGAATGGGAACAGGACCAGGAACGGGGGGAGAACGGCCAGGAAGGGCAGGGAATGGCGTGGGAATGGCGTGGGAATGGCACCAGGACACACCGGGGGGGGTCTGGAATCGGGGAGGATCCCCCCACTCACCTCAGGGGCACCGGGATCAGGAAAACGTTGTCCTGGACACGGACACGGACGCGCAGGGTGGGCAGTGGCGCCGGTGGCACCGCTGGACTCGGGGGCACCGCTGGATCCGGAGGCACCGCTGGATCCGGGGCCACCCCTGGATCTGGGATGCTCCCCTCGCCCTCCTCCCCCTCCTGCCCCAGGTCACTCCCGGGCTCCTCGGGGGGCCGGGATCGCCCCGGGGGGACCCTGGGGATCCTCTCCCCTCGGAGCCTCCGCACATCCCGGTTCCTCCTCCTGATCCCGCCGCTCCCAGGCCCATCCCGGTTCCTCCTCCTGATCCCAGGACCATCCCGGGGCTCCCGGCGCGGCCTCTTGCGGGTCCCCCGGGCCCCTCCCAGGTCGTCCTCCAGCCAATCCTCCTGCTCCAGGAATTCCTGGGCGGGGATGAGGGCCGGGAGCGGCGCCGCCCGCGGGGCGGGTTTGGAGCTCCCGAGGGCGGGGTTGGCTCCGGCCAGGATGGATTTGGTGCCGCCCAGGATGGATTTGGTGCCGCCCAGGATGGATTTGGCGCTGCCCAAGCTGCGGATGGCGGCTCCCAACTCATCCTCCTCCTCCTCCCCTTGCTCCTGCGGGTTCCCGGCCTCCGGAAGGCAGCGGCGCTTCCTCCCCGGAGAGGAGGGAGAGGAGGGTGAGGAAGGCGAGGAAGGGACATCCCCATTCCCATCCCCATTCCCGGGACGCTCCGGAGAGCACGGCGGAGACTCCGGGATGAGGCGCTCGGAGAGCTCCGCGTCGAACAGCGACTCCTGCGACGGCTCTGTGGAAAAATCGAGGAGCTGCTTTTATTCCGAGCAAATCAAAACGAACAAAAGCACTATTTCTGGATATTTACTGACTTATAGGCGTGCCGTGGGGGCTGCAAGGTGAAGGGTCCTATCTGGACCTCTCACCGGGGGATCTTTCGTGGCCGGGAACAAATTATGAATAAAAATCATAGAATCATAGAATAGATTGGGTTGGAAAAGACCTCCAAGATCATCAAGTCCAACCCCTGATCCAACTCTAATTACTATATCATGGCACTAAGGGCCATGTCCAATCTCTTTTTACAAACCTCCAGGGATGGTGAATCCACCACCTCTCTGGGCAGGCCGTTCCAATGCCTGATCACCCTCTCTGTAAAGAATTTCTTCCTAACATCTAACCTAAACTTCCCCTGGCAGAGCTTGAGCCCATGTCCCCTTGTCCTGTTGTTGGTTGCCTGGGAGAAGAGACCAACCCCCACCTGGCTATAACTTCCCTTCAGGTAGTTGAAGAGAGTGATGAGGTCACCTCTAAGCCTTCTCTTCTCTAGACTAAACAATCCCAGCTCCCTCAGCCTCTCCTCATAGGACTTGTGCTCAACTTCCCCAGCCTGGTTGCTCTTCTCTGGACCTGCTCCAGCCCCTCCAGGTCCTTCCTGAGCTGAGGGGCCCAGAACTGAACACAATACTCAAGGTGTGGCCTCACCAGCGCTGATTCCAGGGCAAGGATCAGTTCCCTGCTCCTGCATTCCCCTGTATTCCTCTGTGCCACGTGGGTACACAGAGAGACCCTCCATGCCTTGCAATGTGAGGATGATGCAAGACCCCCCAGGGGAGGTATGTTACAACCAGCCAAAAGGTAACACCCACCTCCAAAGCAGAGAAATTGCCTTTTAAAAAGGCAACAAGCGGGCAGTAAAATGAACATTCAACAAACTGACATCAAAGGGTACAAACAGCGCGGTTTTCAAACAGCAAGGGGTGCTCTTTGCACGATTCAAGGGCGCACCCAGTGCTGGAAATGGGTAAAAATAAAATAAAAAACCTCTTGCTAGATTTCTTTGTCCTGCAGGTATTTTTTTTGGCCGTCTTCAAAATCCCAGAGAAAAAATAACTTATAACAACTCCGGGGGGGCTTTGCGGGGTGGGGGGGAAAAAACAGCAGCTCAGAGACCTGCCCAATCACCAGGAGGAGGGGTCCCACCAGGAGGAGGGGTCTCACCAGGAGGAGGGGTCCCACCAGGAGGAGGGGTCTCACCAGGAGGAGGGGTCCCACCAGGAGGAGGGGTCTCACCAGGAGGAGGGGTCTCACCAGGAGGAGGGGTCTCACCAGGAGGAGGGGTCTCACCAGGAGGAGGGGTCCCACCAGGAGGAGGGGTCTCACCAGGAGGAGGGGTCCCAGCACCCCCTGGCTGCCGGGAATGTCGTTTCATCCCACCTGGAGCAGCCATGGCGTCGAGCAGCATCCTCTGCGTGGCTCGGCACTGCAGCCGCGTGTCGCGGTCCAGCTCGGGGCCGTAGGTGCGCGCCCACTCCTGCAGCGTGCCCAGCGGGGTCTGGCCCTGCGGCAGGGGGGTCCCTGAGGGGTTAGGGGGTTGGGTTTGGGGTGGGGGGCAGCGGGAAGGGGGCAGGGGCACCCACCCTGGCGTTGCGGGCGCGCACGGAGGCGCCGCGGCGGATCAGCAGCTCGGCCACCGCGAAGTGGCCGCAGCTCAGCGCGTCGTGCAGGGGGGTGATGCCCTCGCAGCCCGAGCCCCCCGCGTCGTCCAGGGCGGCCCCCGCGTCCAGCAGAGCCTCCACGATCTCTGGGGGGGGGAGATAGAGTCCTTGTCACCCCCCTGAGACCCCCCTGTCACCCCCAGGGGCTGGGTCAGCCCCCATCCCATCCCTGTTCTGTCAGAGACCATCCTGAGAAAAACCCAGGTTTGGGGCCATCAGGGGGATTTTGGGGGGTCCTCAGGGGGTCTCAGGGGATCCTGGGTGGGGGGTGAGGACCCCTGACCCCTCCCTGTCACCTTGGGGACCCTCCTCCCCTCCCTGTTCCCCTGGGAGCATCCTTGTCACCTCCTCATCCCATCCCTGTTCCCTCATGGACCAGCCCGGGGGTCCCATGCCTGGGGTAGCCCCTGCTGTGGGGCCATCAGGGGGATTTTGGGGGGTCCCCAGGGGGGTTTTCGTGTCCCTGGGTGGGGGGTGAGGACGCCCTGACCCCTTCCTGTCACCTTGGGGACCCTCCTCCCCTCCCTGTCCCCCTGGGAGCATCCTTGTCACCCCCCATCCCATCCCTGCTCCCTCAGGGACCAGCCCGGGGCAAACCCAGGTTTGGGGTCATCAGAGGGATTTGGGGGGGTCCTCAGGGGGTCTCAGGGGTCCCTGGGTGGGTGGTGAGGACCCCTGATCCCTCCCTGTCCCCCTGGGAGCATCCTTGTCACCTCCCATCCCACCCCTGTTCAGTCAGAGACCATCCTGAGAAAAACCCCGGTGTGGGGTCATCAGGGAGATTTTGGGGGGTCCCCAGGGGGGTTTTGGTGTCCCAGGGTGGGGGGTGAGGACCCCTGACCCCTCCCTGTCCCCCTGGGAATGTCCTTGTCACCTCCTCATCCCATCCCTGTTCCCTCAGAGACCAGCCTGGGGCAAACCCAGCTTTGGGGCCATCAGGGAGATTTTGGGGGTCCCCAGGGGGTCTCAGGGGTCCCTGGGTGGGTGGTGAGGACCCCTGACCCCTCCCTGTCACCTTCAGGACACTTATCCCTTCCTTGTCCCCTCCCTGTCCCCCTGGGAGCATCCTTGTCACCCCCTTGTCCCATCCCTGTTCCCTCAGGGACCATCCTGAGAAAAAACCAGGTTTGGGGCCATCAGGGGGATTTTGGGGGGTCCTCAGGGGGGTTTTGGTGTCCCTGGGTGGGTGGTGAGGACCCTGACCCCCTCCCTGTCACCTTCAGGACACTTATCCCTTCCTTGTCCCCTCCTGTCCCCCTGGAGCATCATATCACCCCTTGTCCCATCCCTGTTCCCTCAGGGACCATCCTGAGAAAAAACCAGGTTTGGGGCCATCAGGGGGATTTTGGGGGGTCCTCAGGGGGGTTTTGGTGTCCCTGGGTGGGTGGTGAGGACCCCTGACCCCTCCCTGTCACCTTCAGGACACTATCCTTCTTGTCCCTTCCCTGTCCCCCTGGGAATGTCCTTGTCACCCCCCATCCCATCCCTGTTCCCTCAGGGACCATCCCGGGGCAAACCCAGGTTTGGGGTCATCAGAGGGATTTGGGGGGGTCCTCAGGGGTCCCTGGGTGGGGGGTGAGGACCCCTGACCCCTCCCTGTCACCTTCAGGACACTTATCCCTTCCTTGTCCCCTCCCTGTCCCCCTGGGAATGTTCTTGTCACCTCCTTGTCCCATCCCTGCTCCATCAGGGACCAGCCCGGGGCAAACCCAGGTTTGGGGCCATCAGGGGGATTTTGGGGGGTCCCCAGGGGGTCTCAGGGGTCCCTGGGTGGGGGGTGAGGACCTCCTGACCCCTCCCTGTCACCTTGGGGACCCTCCTCACCTCTCTGTCCCCCTGGGAATATCCTTGTCACCTCCTCATCCCATCCCTGCTCCCTCAGGGACCATCCCGGGGCAAACCCAGCTTTGGGGCCATCAGGGGATTTTGGGGGTTCCCCAGGGGGGTTTTGGTGTCCCTGGGTGGGGGGTGAGGACCCCCTGACCCCTCCCTGTCCCCCTGGGAATGTCCTTGTCACCTCCTTGTCCCATCCCTGTTCCCTCAGAGACCAGCCTGAGAAAAACCCAGGTTTGGGGCCATCAGGGGGATTTTGGGGGGTCCCCAGGGGGTCTCAGGGGTCCTGGGTGGGGGTGGGGGGAAGCCCCTGACCCCTCCCCATTCCCTCCCCTCACTTTGGGGGACCACCCCCCTCATTTTGGGGGTCCCCAAACCCACCCCCCTCACCGAGGTGCTCGTGGTTGCAGGGGGGTCCCAGCCCTCCCCTCCCCCTCATTTTGGGGTCCCCAGAGCCCTCTCCCAATTTGGGGGTCCCCAGAGTCCCCCTCCCCAATTTGGGGGTCCCCAAAGCCCCCTCACCAAGGTACCCGTGGTTGTAGGGGGTCCAGGACCCTCCCCCTCCCCTCCCCAATTTGGGGGTCCCCAGAGCCCTCCCCAATTTGGGGGTCCCAGCCCTCACCGAGGTGCCTGTGGTTGCAGGGGGTCCCAGCTCCTCCCCAATTTGGGGGTCCCCAGAGCCCCTCACCGAGGTGCCCGTGGTTGCAGGGGGGTCCCCAGAGCCCTCCCCAATTTGGGGGTCCCAGCCCCCTCCCCAATTTGGGGGTCCCAGCCCCCCCTCACCGAGGTGCCCGTGGTTGCAGGGGGGTCTCCAAAGCCCCCCTCCCCAATTTGGGGGTCCCCAGAGCCCCCCTCACCGAGGTGCCCGTGGTTGCAAGGGGTCCCAGCCCCTCCCCTCCCCCAATTTGGGGTCCCAAAGCCCCCTCACCGAGGTGCCCGTGGCTGCAGGGGGTCCCAGCTCCCTCCCCAATTTGGGGGTCCCCAAAGCCCCCTCACCGAGGTGCCCGTGGCTGCAGGGGTCCCAGCTCCCTCACCCTCTCCTCCTCCCAATTTGGGGGTCCCAGCCCCTCACCGAGGTGCCCGTGGTTGCAGGGGGTCCCAGCCCCTCCTCCCCCAATTTGGGGTCCCAGCCCCCTCACCGAGGTGCCTGTGGTTGCAGGGGGTCCCCAAAGCCCCCTCCCCAATTTGGGGTCCCAGCCCCTCCCCTCCCCAATTTGGGGGTCCCAGCCCCCTCACCGAGGTGGTCGTGGCTGCAGGAGGGTCCCAGCCCCTCCCCCACTCTGGGGGTCCCCAGAGCCCCCTCCCCAATTCTGGGGGTCCCCAAAGCCCCTCACCGAGGTGCCTGTGGTTGCAGGGGTCCGAGCCCCTCCCCCTTTCCTCCCCACTCTGGGGTCCCCAAAGCCCCCTCCCCAATTTGGGGTCCCAGCCCCTACCCCCTCCCCCAATTTGGGGGTCCCCAAAGCCCCCTCCCCACTTTGGGGTCCCAGCCCCTCCCCTTCCCCAATTTGGGGGTCCCAGCCCCTCACCGAGGTGGCCATGGTTGCAGGGAGGTCCCAGCCCTCCTCCCCAATTTGGGGGTCCCCAGAGCCCCTCACCGAGGTGCCTGTGGTTGCAGGGGGGTCCCCAGAGCCCTCCCCAATTTGGGGGTCCCTAGAGCCCCCTCATTTTGGGGGTCCCAGCCCCCTCCCCTCATTTTGGGGTCCCAGCCCCTCCCCACTTTGGGGGTCCCAGCCCCTCACCGAGGTGCCCGTGGTTGCAGGGTCCAAAGCTCCCCTCCCCAATTTGGGGGTCCTCAGAGCCCCTCACCGAGGTGCCCGTGGTTGCAGGGGGTCCCAAAGCCCCCTCCCCAATTTGGGGTCCCCAGAGCCCCTCACCGAGGTGCCCGTGGTTGCAGGGGTCTCGCAGCCCCTCCCCAATTTGGGGTCCCTAGACCCTCACCAGGTGCCAGTGGTTGCAGGGGTCCCCAAAGCCCCCTCCCAACCTGGGTCCCAGCCCCTCACCGAGGTGCCCGTGGTTGCAGAGGGTCTCCCAGAGCCCCTCCCCAACTTGGGGTCCCCAAAGCCCCCTCACCGAGGTGCCCGTGGTTGCAGGGGTCCCAGCCCTCCCCTCCCCAATTTGGGGGTCCCCAGCCCCCTCACCGAGGTGCCCGTGGTTGCAGGGGGTCCCAGCCCTCCTCCCCCTCCCCAACTTGGGGGTCCCAGCCCCCTCCCCCCCAATTTGGGGTCCCAGCCCCCTCACCGAGGTGCCTGTGGTTGCAGGGGGTCCCAGCCCCTCCCCTCTCCCTCCCCAATTTGTGGGTCCCAGCCCTCCTCCCCAATTTGGGGGTCCCAGCCCCTCACCGAGGTGCCCGTGGTTGCAGGGGGGTCCTAGCCCCCCTCAGCGTTCCCCCCTCCCCAATTTGGGGGTCCCAGCCCCCCTCACCGAGGTGCCCGTGGTTGCAGGCCTCGTGCAGGGGGGTCCATCCGCAGTAATCCCGGGGGTTCACGGGGTGGCCCTGGGAAAGGGGGGACCCCCCACCCCATTGAGGGGGGGCAGGGCAAGGGGGAGACCCCCACCTCCCTTTTTGGGGTGCCAGGAGAGACCCCCTCCCCCCCATTTCTGTACCCCAACCCATTTTTTGGGGGTGTCAGGGGGGACCCTCCCACCCCGGGGGGTGTCAGGGAAAGGGGGGGTCTTTGGGGTTTTGGGGGTTCAGGGAACCCCAAGGGTTTTGGGGACCCCTCCCCACCTTGGTGGGTGTTGTTTGTATTTTGGGGGACCCACTCTGCAGGTTTTGGGGGGATTTCAGGGACCCCCCCCTCGGTGGGTGTTGGGAAAAAGGGGGGCTTTGGGATTTTGAGGTGCTCAGGGGTATTTGTGGGGTGCTCAGGGGATGTTTCTGGGGGTGTGGGGGGTATTTTTGGGGGTCCCTCTGAGTCCAGGGGTGTTTCTGGGGTGTTTCTGGGGTGCTGGGGGGTGTTTGGGGTGCCCCTGAGTCCAGGGGGTATTTGTGGGGTGCTCAGGGGGTATTTCTGGGGTCCTGGAGGGTATTTTTGGGGTCCCTCTGAGTCCAGGGGATGTTTCTGGGGTGCTGGGGGGTATTTCTGGGGTGCTGGGGGATGTTTTTGGGGTGCCCCTGAGTTCAGGGAGTATTTGTGGGTTGCTCAGGGGTATTTCTGGGGTGCTGGGGGGTATTTTTGGGGTCCCTCTGAGTCCAGAGGATGTTTTTGGGGTGCTCAGGGGTATTTTTGGGTTGCTCAGGGGTATTTTTGGGGTCCTGGGGGATGTTTTTGGGGTGCCTGGGGTTATTTTTGGGGTCCTGGGGGGTATTTTTGGGGTCCAGAGGTATTTTTGGGGTGCCTGGGGGTATTTTTGGGGTGCTGGGTGTTATTTTTGGGGGTCCCTCTGAGTCCAGGGGATATTTCTGGGGCGCTCAGGGGTATTTTTGGGGTGCTGGGGGGTATTTCCGGGGTCCTGTGGGATGTTTTTGGGGTGCTGGGTGGTGTTTCTGGGTTGCTCAAGGGATGTTTTTGGCGTGCTGGGGGTTATTTTTGGGATCCCTCTGAGTCCAGGGGATGTTTCTGGGGTCGTGGGGGGTATTTGTGGGGTGCTGGTGGTTGTTTTTGGGGTGCTCAGGGGATATTTCTGGGTTGCTCAGGGGATGTTTTTGGGGTGCTGGGTGTTATTTTTGGGGGACCCTCTGAGTCCAGGGGATCTTTTTGGGGTGCTGGGGGGTGTTTCTGGGGTGTCCCTGAGCTCAGGGGGTGTTTCTGGGGTGCTCAGGGGATGTTTCTGGGGTGCTCAGGGGGTATTTCTGGGGTGCTGGGGGTTATTTTTGGGGGTCCCTCTGAGTCCAGGGGGTGTTTCCGGTGTGCTGGGGGGTATTTCTGGGGTCCCTCTGGATCCAGGGGGTGTTTTTGGGGTGCTGGGGGGTGTTTTTGGGGTGCTGGGGGGTGTTTCTGGGGTGTCCCTGAGCTCAGGGGGTGTTTCTGGGGTGCTCAGTGGATGTTTCTGGTTTGCTCAGGGGATGTTTCCGGGGTGCTCAGGGGGTATTTCCTGGGTGCTGGGGGTATTTCTGGGGTCCTGGGGGATGTTTTTGGGGTGTTGGGGGTATTTCTGGGTTGCTCAGGGATGTTTCTGGGGTGCTGGGGGGTGTTTTTGGGGTGCTGGGGGGTATTTTTGGGGGTCCCTCTGAGTCCAGGGGGTATTTCTGGGGTGCTCAGGGGATATTTCTGGGTTGCTCAGAGGTGTTTCTGGGGTGCTGGGGGGTATTTCTGGGGGTCCCTCTGAGTCCAGGGGGTATTTGTGGGGTGCTGGGGGGTGTTTCTGGGGTGCTCAGGGGTGTTTTTGGGTTGCTCAGGGGATATTTCTGGGTTGCTCAGGGGTATTTTTGGGGTGCTCAGGGGATATTTCTGGGGTGCTCAGGGGGTATTTCTGGGGTGCTCAGGGGTATTTCCAGGGTCCAGGGGTATTTTTGGGGTGCTGGGGGTTATTTCTGGGGGTCCCTCTGAGTCCTGGGGGTGTTTTTGGGGTGCTGGGGGTTATTTTTGAGGTGTCCCTGAGCTCAGGGGGTATTTCTGGGTTGCTCAGGGGTATTTCTGGGTTGCTCAGGGGGTATTTCCGGGGTGCTGGGGGGTATTTTTGGGTTCCTCAGGGGATATTTCTGGGTTGCTCAGGGGATGTTTTTGGGGTACCTGGGGGTATTTCTGGGGTCCAGGGGATGTTTTTGGGGTACCTGGGGTTATTTTTGGGGTGCCCCCACTCACCTGAGCGAGGTAGAGGCGCGCCCTGTGCAGGTGTATTTTTGGGGTCCTGGGGGGTATTTTTGGGGTACCTGGGGATATTTTTGGGGTCCTGGGGGGTGGTTTTGGGGTACCTGGGGTTATTTTTGGGGTTCCCCCACGCACCTGAGCGAGGTAGAGGCGCACCCTGTGCAGGTGTATTTTTGGGGTGCTGGGGGTATTTTTGGGGTACCTGGGGATATTTTTGGGGTACCTGGGGATATTTTTGGGGTACCTGGGGTTATTTTTGGGGTGCTGGGGTTATTTTTGGGGTTCCCCCACTCACCTGAGCGAGGTAGAGGCGCGCCCTGTGCAGGTGCATTTTTGGGGTGCTGGGGGGTATTTCCGGGGTGCTGGGGATGTTTTTGGGGTACCTGGGGTTATTTTTGGGGTGCTGGGGTTATTTTTGGGGTGCTGGGGTTATTTTTGGGGTGCTGGGGGTATTTCCGGGGTGCTGGGGGTATTTCTGGGGGTACCTGGGGTTATTTTTAGGGTGCCCCACTCACCTGAGCGAGGCAGAGGCGCGCCCGTGCAGGTGTGTCTTTGGGGTACCTGGGGGTACTTCTGGGTGCTGGGGATGTTTTTGTACAGAGATTTTTAAAGCAATAACCTAATAGCTAATACAAATATATATATATATATTTGTGTGTGTATATATATATATATTTTCCAG
>NW_026087752.1:0-33207 GCF_022539395.1 Myiozetetes cayanensis | reverse complement strand
CTGTCAGTAATAAATTTAAGTACTATCCCTACTTTGAGTTTGTTTTGCCCATTAGTAAGTGACTTTCTCCCCACCCTTATCTCTACTCAGTAATCCTCAGCTGTTTTTTTTTCTCTCCTCTGTGGAGCTGCAGACTGAGGGGGAGGTAGCAGCTTTTAGTGGGGGTTTAAAATCCAGCCAGGGTCCACCCACTAAACCAACCCTTGTGCTTGAGACCCTTTTGTGATGTCACAGCCTACCCTCTCCATTCCAGAATAGCCCTTGGCAACCAAAGAACCAACACCCCACAAGGTCAGAATGCAGCCCCACCCATGGGCCCCTTTATGATGTCCCGACCCATCCTCTCCATTCTGGAATAGCCCCTGGAAACCAAAGAACCAAGGCCCCAACCCCCCACAGTGCAGCCCCACCCATCTGCCATGGGACTCTTTGGGAAGTCACGGCCTTTCGCCCAGGAAAGAAAACCTGTAACCTTCGGGTTTCAGGTGCAATTGGTGGGCCACCCTGGGCACTCCATGGGCAGCAAGAGCTTTCTGTCCTGGCACCTTTTGTCTGGCAGGAATCTTTGTCCACATTCAAATTTGGTAGTCAGACTGACAATTCCAGCACAGGGCTCCTGCAAGCGAACGACAGCCCTGCCCTCCAGAAAAGAAACCCCTTCCCCTCGGTCTCTTTTCCTCTTCCTTCAAATACAACCTGCAGGGCAGCTTTCTGCCATCTCTTCTCTTGGTAACTGTGAAGATAGACCCGCTCCCATGTTTAACACCTCACGCAAAACCACCCTGTTAACACCTTTCCCAACCTTCCCCAGCCTTTCCCAAAGCTGAGATGTGGAAGGAACAAGTGCCCTTGTCCCTGACTGTGCTGCTGTGCTGGGAGTCTCTTCCCTCCAGCTCTGCACACAGGCACTGCCCCTGCAGCTCCAGAGAAGGGCTGAAGAAGCATCTTCAACACAGAAATCAGGGCAGGTGCATCAGGGATTGTTGATATTTGTTGGTCTGTGTTTGGCCCAGCCCCCTGCAAAAATTTTGTTCTTTGCCTGCCAGGTTCACTGATAAATGGGAGCTTTGTCCTTGGAGAGAGACACTTTCTTGTATAAACTGTTTGAATTGGTATTCTGTGATTGGCTGGTTGTCTGTAGAGGACATTTGAAGGAGAAACTGAAGAGGAGAGGATGAAGTAAAGCCTGCAGACCCAAATAGATCAGACCCCTTGAGTGAAGCAGCGCAAGTGTGAGGGGAATCCCCACTTTCTCCCGCATGGCTGAAGGGGGGCACTCACAGAACGGGGCAGGGACCGAGGGCCTCTGGCTGGGTGGTGCTGCCACACCAGCCCAGGGAGACGTCACTGGCTAAGTGGATAAAAATGCAGGTGGTTCGTGCTCGGGGTTCTCAAGCTTTACATGAAGGACAACGTTGCCTTCTGCAGGGACGCCGCTATCTTTGTGAGCCTGCTGAACCTCCGAGGATGCAGCCTCTGCTGTGGGGAATTCTGGTTATCCTGGGGTGGGTAAGACAACCTCGTAAAACACACCTGAGTGAGTGGAGGTTTCCCTGAGAGCTCAGTTCACTCCTGTCCTTTCCTGCCTCTCGGGTTCCAGTTTACTTGGCCACTTTCTGTAATAAATACTGGGTTTATTGATGAGCTCTCAGCAGTGTCTTGGTTTGTCAATCTCAGCATCCTTCCGAACTCACCCTGTTACACATGAGTCGGGAGATTTTGGAAACTCCAGAAACTAGGTCATTGAACAAAGAAAGCTGAAAAGTTCAAATGAGGAAGAAGAGCAAAAGACCCCCAAGATGAGGCCAAAGAACAGGAATGACCACCTAACCCCTCCACCCCCCCCAAAAAAGACAATTCTAGAAGGCTCCGCCTCAAGCTCCGCCTAAACCCCACCTATTACCACTATGCACGGTTAGATGTTGCAATTATATGAATATGTACATAAAACTGTTGTAACCTCTCATGAAAACTGTATAAATTACCTGGCTTTTCACTCGAAACTCGGGAGCTAGTTTGTCAAACACGGGTTGGCCAGCATCCCCAACAGTGCTCAAAATAAATACCTTGCTGCTTAAAGACAAAATTTGTCTCTTGAGCACTTAATTCTGTGCTGGTTTTGCATCATTCCTGGTGAGTCAGCAGGAGTTAACTCCTCTGGTGTTGGAATCCAGCGGGTCTGGGGATCCTCGAGGGCCCCTGACTGGATCTGCGATGGGCAAGACTTTCCGACCCCTCAGCTTCTCACACAGGTGGCCAAGGACTTCTGCTCACCAAAAAAAGGTATTTATATTTGCTTTTTGTTGGATTTCATTGAATTTACCCCTTAAGATGGAGATGGGACGTTGTCTCGCAGGGTTATGAGAAGGGATGCTTTCTCGGTTTGTATTTGTCGTGGTTTTGTCCTGGCTCTATTTACTTTTATACCCCCACATACAATTACTACTAGTTGAGAGAAGGTTTATGCAGACAAAAAGAGACTGAATTAAAAAAAGTATGAGTATTTATTATTAACAAACTAAAACTAAGGAATTATATTTACAACAATTCTACTTAAGTAAAAGGTATTATGTATTTACAGAAGATACTTCTCCCCCCACCTCCCTTTATATCAGTCCAAGGAGGAGAAGCAGTCCTTTTCTGTTCTCGGAATTCCAGCTTTCTCTATGTCTCTAGTAACTCTGCAGTATTTTCGTCGCAGTTGGAACTTCTTTATCTCTTATTCTGTGTTGGCCTCCAGGGCTGGGCCTACCCCCCTCCTGGGTTAAAACCGAAGGCTGAGGGTTACCCAGGTCCTGAAGGGTCTCCTTCCATAGACTTGCAAGGGGACACTTGCTTACTATGGATCTTCTTCCACAGGGTTACAGGGGATAATGGTTTAAGAGTTCACCCCTGTTTCCCTATGGAGGTCCCTCCCCATGGGAGAACAGTCCTTGATTGACTTCTCGACATGGGTCTAGTCTGGATCCCTTACTCGGATCCCAATATCCCACCTGAGTCATTTTCTGCTCCAGCATAGGTTCTCTCTAGCACCAGCAGTACGGATCCCACACATGGATCCCAACATCCCTACCTGAACCGTTTTGTGTTCCAGCGTAGGTTCTAATACCCGTCAGGGTCATAAATCTTCAACAGCAGCAGCATGGATCTCTCACTGAGATCCCAAGCTTATCTGAGCCGTCTCACTCCAGCATAAGCATCGATCCCTTCGAGGGTCACAAAGTCTTTAACAGGACTCTGCCTCATCTGAGCCGCTTTTACTCCAGCATAAGGCTTTCTCTGTTAAAGTCACAAATCTCTGGTGCATCCACAAGCTCTTCTGTGAGCCGCACGGGGGTCTCTTCACCCCAACAAACTTCTACACGTGGCAGGGTTTTATTTTTTTCAGTCTTTACCCTGCTGAAGGGAGGGAGAGCGGAAGGGAGAAAAAGCAGCTCTCCCCCCTTCGAACTTTTCTTCTCTCTCTTGCGACTGCAGCTTTGACCTTGGAAATCTTGTTATCTCATGGTTGGAATTCTTCGGTAGCGGTTTCTCGTCTAAGCAGTTCGTCTTTTAAACCTTTTTTTTCTTCACTCTCTCACAAGAGAGAAGGGAGGCTTCAGTGCTGCACTTGCCCCCCCGGCCCAAGCCGGGGAGGAGGGGGTCTTGGCCCTCCTCGGGCCCGCTACCCTTCTACATGGCTGCTGTTCTTAATTTCAACTGCGCAACAACCTTCTCTTCCGTTTTCTTAAAGATGTAATTAGCAAAGGCGTCACTGAACTTTTTGATTGGTTTTTTGTCCGGAAATCACCTGGACAAAACCATCCTCAGCCCCAGGGACGGGCTGGTGGGCAAAACCACGACAGTATTCTATTGCATTTGGCCAAAAATTTTTTCTTTTGACTTAAGGATTTGGGGGCTTTGTTCTTATGCTTCCTTTGGGTTGTCTTAAGATTTGGGAAGCAAAAAGTTTCCTTTAGGTTTTCTTAAGATTTGGGGAGCTAAGATGCTAAGTTTCCTTTGGATTTTCTTCTTGTCTTGTTAAGGAATTCCTGGAATGTAACAACTGAAATAGCTCTCTGTGGTTTTATCTGTTGTGTTTGTTTGGTGTGCTTGTCTTGTTCTATGTTTTAAATTACAGTCAAGTAAAGACCTTTTATGGGAAGTGATTCTGGTAACTGTGAACCATAGCTGAGAAGTTACCATGCCATTTGAACCCTAGAATTAAAATTTGTCCTGTTTGCAACTGCTCATTATTGTGAGGGCTCTATGGAACCATTGTAATAAATACACTTTAGGACCAAGGGGAATGCAAGAGATAGCATTAAATCCAACTCTGAATTTATATTGTATGGGGTGTGGGGCTAATCAAAGCTTGGAAGAAACCCAGTGGGCCAGATATCAGTCCTACAACTAACAGGTTTGTGTTTCTAAAAATTTCCTCCAATCTGCTGTGAAGTGTGTATTTCATGGTCTACAGCAACATCTTGTGACTTTGTGTGGTGATGCGATTAAACCCTGTAAAACCGATGAGAGGGGAAACTTTTGGGAAAGTTTGGAGTGTGTCAGTGTGTGTATGAGAGGCAGTTTGTACTGCAAGGCGAGTGAGGAGTCCCAGTCTGTGGTTCTGTGCTGGGCACAGGCCAGAAACGGACGAAGTGATCGATCAGTGAATATATGAAGTGGTGGGATAGACTGAGGAATATTTTGAGATGAGAACCGGAGTTTTATAAGAAACCCACTTGACTAGAGGATGTTGAGTGGAGCAGAGCACAATTAGAACTGGAGCAAGAAATTCAGTGATAGGAAGTGCTTGAAGGATTACAAGGAACATTGCATAAATTTATAGATCATTTAGAACAAAAGGGATATGATCTATTAGTAATTGAGAACTTTAGTAATTGGGAACCTGTGTGGGCTCATGATCCTTATATAGGGTGGTATATTACTGATACTGGGAGTGTTCAATAATTTGATTTAATCTGATGAACGGGGGTTGTAGCTAAGGTATGTTATCCCCCCAAAGAGACTGAGAAATAAGGCTAAATAGAGGTCTTGGACTGTGGTGTGTGCTCTGAGAAAAGCACGGTGCTGCGAGTAGCAACTGATACCTTGTAGATAGATATACCAGACTCCGTAGAGAAATGGGGAATGGGCTGAACAAAGAGATAAATACCAAAACACCTCTGGGATGCATTGTAAAACATTGGAAAGAATTAGGCGGAATTCCCAGAGGGAATCTGAACAAAAAGACATTCTTAAAGTACTGTCAAAACTGAGGGCCTCTGTATACATTGAGTGATGGTGAAAAATGGTCACCCGAAGGAAGTCTTAATTCCACTACAATTTTACAGCTCATGCTGTTTCTCCGTAGAGAGCAAAGGTGGGATGAAGTAATGGACAAAGATATGTTTTTCACCTTAAGAAATGAACCTGAATGGTAGAAAAACTGTGGAATATCCCACCACAAGACCCTTTTGTTTTGGCATTTGAAGAAAGTTAGAAAAATCATAAGCCTAAGAAATGCTGCTGTGATAGTTGTAGTGTTGGACAGCAGTGTCCTAAGTTGGGAAAAAGAGATAGTGATGAGGAGAGCATTATAGACCCTCAGGAACTCCAGCTGACCCCCAGTAGGGTAAATTGGAGACCAGAGCCCGTTAGGCAGAGACTTGACAGCCCACAGGAATTGGGATTAGATGCGACAGACACTGAAAGTACAGCAGAGAGTAGGGAAGACCTCCAAGAGGGGGTGAGTAGTACACACTGGGGTCTGACCATGGGACAGAAAGCTGGGGGCAAGACTTGGGGGTAGAACAAAAGCTGGAGCTGAGAGCAGCCACACTGTTGCCCCTTTAAGATTGGTAATAACAGCTGCAGGCACTCAAACAAAAATGAAGGTGCCATTTTCAGCAAGTGATTTGAACAACTAGAGGGAGGAAGCAAAACTGTTTAGGGAAAACCCTGAAAAGATGGGTAGGAGATTTGAATTAATTGTGAAAAATCAGGGCATAGATTGGTCAGATACCGACTTGATTGTCTCAGAACTGACAGAAACAGAAAAAGAGCAAGTAATAAAAGCAGCAAGAAATCATGTGGAAGGGCAGATTGCAACAAATGTTTTAAAAGGAAACATAGATAATATTTTTCCAGCGCAAAAACCTAACTGGGACCCAAACAACCTAGGCCAGTATAAGTTATTTGAACAGTACAGAAGATTGGTCCAGGTGGGATTGTGAATCCCTACATCCTACGGCAGTGAATTGGGCTGCCTTGTACGATGTAAGGCAAGGATGGAACGGGACCCCCACGGCATTCTTAGACAGACTTAGAGCTGCCAGGAGAAAATACTCTACCCTGGATCCATCATCAGAGACAGGTAAACAACAACTGGTGGGGTTGTTCATGGGACAAAGTAACCCTGATATTAGAAAAAGGTTACAGAAAACTGATTATCCTTCCAATAAAGATTTAGAGGTGTTAAGGAATAAAACCTGGAAAGTGCACAACAACAGGGAGAAAAGACAAGATAGAAAACTTACAAAGGTTGTGGTTGCTGCTTTAATTCAGAATTCAAATTTTAGGGGTGGTGGCAGAGGGCAGGCAATGCGAGGAAGAGGGGGCTCCCCTTTTCAACAAGCAAGAGTGGGACAAAATCAATGTGCCCATTGCATGCAGGAGGGACACTGGAAACGGGATTGCCCCACATTGGCAAATAGGAACCTAGGAGGAGCTGTCATTCGCTCATCAGACCAGGGAATGAGGGGGACCAGTGAGTCATTCCCTGGAGACCCACTGGTTAAAATGGAGCAAGGGGAAGGTGAAAAAGAATTAGACTTTTGGATCGACACTGGAGCCACATTTTCGGTTCTACACCAAGAACTAGTGCCGAAAAGTCGTGGGACTAACAGGCCTATCAGAAAAAGCTTTCTTTCTGAAACCCTCCAGTACAAAGTTGGGAAAAAATGGGAATTCATCAATTTTTAGATCTGCCTAATTCCCCAAAGCCTCTGTTGGGTAGAGATTTGTTGGAAAACCTGGGAGCTGTGATTAAGTTTGAAAAAGGTAAACTTGAATTTCAGGTAAACAAAGAACAACTAATAGCAGCCCTGAGTTTGGTCCTGAACTGCGTAAAGCCAGAGCAAAACAATCAAAATATCAGTCACATTTTAGGTGGAGTCTATTCCTTGGTATGGGCTACAGATGTACCCTTTAAATCAAAAAAGGCAACTCCTATTAAGATAGAATTATCACCAGGAGCAAAGCCAGTAGTCAGGAAACAATATCCAGTGAGGTTCAGAGGCAGAAAAGGAATTGAAAGGTAGTGAAAGGAAGTGAAAACTTTTTGCAGTTGGGACTTCTAATAGAGTGTGAATCAGACTTTAACACCTCAATTTGCCCAGTTAAGAAACCAAGTGGAACTTACAGACTAGTTCAAGATTTAAGGAGATTAAATGAGATAACTAAAACCTTATACCCCATGGTAGCAAATCCCTATACACTTCTAACAAAATTGAGAGATAATTTGATTTGATTCACTGTGTTAGATTTAAAAGATGCCTTTTTCTGTCTACCCCTAGCTCAGGAAAGTCAAAAGATTTTTGTTTTAGTGTGGGAATCTGTCCTTAGTGGGAGAAAGATGCAACTACTTTGGACAAAGAAATTTAAAAATAGTCCCACTTTGTTTAGTGACCAGCCAGTCCAAGAGCTGGAACAATGGTAGCAGCCACTGGCAGATGGCGTCCTTCTACAATATGGAGATGACTTGTTAATAGCGACCAGAACAGAAGAAGTGAGTCTTCAGTGGACAATCTCTCTTTTAAACTTCTTGGGTTTAAATGGTTCCCAAGTTTCCCAACAGAAAGCACGGCTGGTGCAAGAGAAAGTGGTGTACCTGGGGTATGAAGTCTCCAGTGGACAATGTTCCCTGGGAGCAGCAAGAAAGGAAGCATCTGCCAGACACCCAGCCCAGAAACAGGGAGAGATCTCCAAGCCTTTCTAGGAATGACAGGTTGGTGTAGTTTATGGCTCTATCAGTAGGGAATACTTGTAAAGCCTTTCTATGACCTGCTGAAAAGAACCAAAAAGAGCATCGTGTGGAGCCCTGAGACAGACGAGGCCTTCAAAGGCCTGAAGCGGGAGCTCAGGAGGGCTCCGGCGTTGGCTTTGCCTGACGGGACGAAGCCCCTTTGGTTGTTGTGCCATGAACGTCAAGGAATGGCTTTGGGGGTCTTGGGCCACCAAGCAGGGTCATCCAGGAGGGCCGAGCTCGACTGCAAAGAGTGGGATGGAGTCAGCAAGGGATGGCCCACCTGTCTGACAGCAGTGGCTGCAGCAGTCATGGACCACTGTCCCAGTGATGCCACTGCTGTCCCCAATGCTGTCACCACTGTGCCTGTGATGTCACTGCTGTCTCTGTGATGTCACTGCTGTCCCTGTGATGTCACCAGAAACATGTGATGTCACTGGTCTTCAGTGATGTCACTGCTGTCCCCAGGGGTGGTCCCTGTGTCCCCAGTGATTTTACGGCTCTCCCATGTGATGTTACCCCTCTCCCCAGCGATGTCACTGGTCTCCAATGATGTCACCAAAGTCCCTGTGACATAACTGCTGTCCCTGTGATGTCACTGGTGTTTATTGATGTCACTGCTGTCCCCAGGGGTGAAACCCCTGTCCCTATGATGTCACCACTGTCCCCAGGGTGTCACCCATGTCCTGTGGGAGGCACCTATGTCACTGAAATGTAACTGGTCCCCAATGATGTCATCACTGTCCCTGTGATGTCATGGGTCTCCAGTGATGTCACTGATGTCCTCACGGGTGTCACCACTGTCCCCTGTGATGTCACTTATGTCCCAGAGGTCGTCCCTGTGTCCCCAGTGATGTCACTGCTGTTCACTGTGGTGTCACTGCTGTCTCCACGATGTCACTCCTGTCCTTGTGAAGTCACCAATGTCCCCAGTGATGTCACTGATGTCCTTGGGAGATCACGGCTGCCTCTTTGTTTTCACCAGTCTTCTGTGATGTCACTGCTCCACATTGATGTCTCTACTGTCCCTGTAATGTCACCACTGTCCCCTGTGATGTCACCGATGTCCCTGTGACATCACGGTGAAGCCGCACAAAAGGAAACAATCTCCGAGAAACAAAAGGTTAAAACATAAAAATGTAAAGCACTACAGAAAAGCTCAGTGTTAGGAAACTACGGAGGTAATAAATTGTCTAAGGAACAGAACATACTGACAAAAGGATACTAACACAATAAAGATAACACAAAATAAGGAAAGAGTGGCATCAGCAAATCCTAGGATGAGCCAAAAAGTCAGCCTGACCTTATTATGTTTGCCAAAACTGCCTTAAAAGGAGAAGATCTAAAGAAAGTTCAGAAGTTTACAGTGAGGAAGACTCACACACGACCCCCGCCCAGAGGAAGGCAACAGGAACTCCCACCGTGAAATCTCCCCAAATTGAAGACTCCGCCCAGACTCCGCCTATATATGAATATTACAAGTAGATGTTGCAATTTAATGAATATGCATGATTATGTTGTAATCCTATATTCGAAAACTGTATAAAAGAGCTATGCTGATTGTACACGACGGAGCTCTTTGCCCAGGGCGACCTGGAGAGCTTCCCAACGCGTTGCAATAAAATACCTCCTGCTTTAAAGAAACAAACTTTGTCTCTAAAGCAGTTTCTCCGTGCCTTTTGGGGCAAAATTTCGGCATCATTTTTGGCGAAGCCAGGCAGGAGGTTTTGGTCCTCCTGAGCCAGGGCCTGAGGGTCTAGGGACTCTCTGGGCCCTGCCGGCGGATTTTTGTCGGTAGAGACTCCCCAGACCCCTCGGACCTGCGTGCGACGGCGGACAAGAACTCCTGCTTTAAATTAAGAGGTATTTTGCTTTATATGTTATTGTGTTTTGCTTTATATGTTATTGTGTTTTGCTTTATATGTTTTCGGAATAGAAAGCGCTCTATTGAGACGGGGGTAAGACGTTACCCCCAGGGGAACGCTGAGGGGACGCCCCAGCATATAATCCCCTACGGGTTAGAGTCCCGGCCTGGATTTGGCCACCCCCAGGTATTGTGGGTTAGAGTCCTACTTTGGGTTAGAATCCCAAAAATTCGGGTTAGAGTCCCGGCCTCGGGGTGGGCTTCCAGGTAATCGTGGGTTAGAGTCCCACCAGAGCGGATAAGTTTGCCGGCAAAAGTTGTCTGTTGTATCGCTTGTCTGTCGTATCGCTTGTCTGTCGTATCGCTTGTCTGTTGTAGTGTTTTAACTAATCTGGGATTATTTCCAAAACTCTGGGAGAGTTTCGACAAATTCTGGGAGAGGTGCCAATCTCTGGGAACGGTTCCAATAACTTCTCTCAAGAAAAACTTAATTGTATGAAATATGAGTTTTGCTTATTTTCTTAAATTCTGCTTATTTTCTGTACTGTTTAATGGACTGCGCGTCTAAATCTTAGGATAAAAATCTGGTCTTTCTGTAATTGTTTATTGTATAGTGTAACAGTACATGTAAGCCTAAAGAGAATACAAGGAATTGTACTCGATTAAGATGAGACAGGGATCAAATACTTTGTAAACGATATATCTTTTAGCTTGCAACAGACTGAATATTGGGCAGCAGTATTTTCCGGTTTGCAAGCGACACCTCGCGACTTTATTTGGTAAAGCAATAAGCTAAGAGGTAAGAACAAAAGTGTACAGGCGTGAATGCGTGTGAATGAGACGTGCAAATAAGCACGAAGTGAGTGCGGAGTCCTAATCTGCGGTTCCTGTTCTTCGCGAGAAGCCAGGCCAGAGACGGACGAAGCGATTGAAAATTGTGTGCATAAAGTGTTAAAAAAAAAAAAAAAAAAAAATAGATCCAGAAAATAATAATGGGAAGCCAACAAAGTAAAGATATAAATATGAAAACCCCCTTAGGATGTGTCTTGAAGCATTGGAAAGAATTAGGGGGAATTCCAGGGGGAAATATAAGCAAAAAGACACTTTTAAAATACTGTACACAGTGGTGGCCTCTATATAAGTTGGATGATGATGAAAAATGGCCTCCGGAGGGAACAATTAATTATAACACAATTTTGCAACTCATGTTGTTCCTCCGTCGGCTAGGCAAATGGGACGAAGTAATGTACTGCGATATGTTTTTCACCTTGAGAAATAAACCAGAGTGGCAGAAGGAGTGTGGGGTGAATGTAGCACCCCAAGATCCCCTGGTACTGGCCTTAGAGAAAGATAAGAAAAATTTAAAACCTAAGGAGCGTTGTTGTGATGCCTGTAGTATTGGACAGCAATGCCTTAAATTAACGAGGAGGGATAGCGGAAAAGAAAGCGAAATAAGCTTATGGGAGTATCAGCCGTTCGCGCCAGGATATGGGGTTCCTCCGCCCAAGCGAAGGGAGGGTGAAAGAGACACTAGTCTATTAGGGGATATGTCACTAGAACAGAGCAGATCCAAGAACGGTTACAGCCCCCAAAGATTAGAAAATAGTTGGGAGGATAGCAGCCCAGTAAGATCGGAAAGTTGTGGGAGAGAAAGCGGATCACAAAAGCTGAGTAGCCCACAAGGCTCAGAATCTTACCGGGAAGAGAGTAGTCCTCTCAGTTCGGAGACTGGTAGGAAAGAGGACAGCTCACCACGACTGGAACTAGAGGATCGGGAAAGAAAAAGGAGCTCACCTAAAGTGAGAGGTAGCCAAAATAGAGGTTGCAGTACGCCAAGAGATGAAAACACCTCACGAAGATCAGACAGCCCGCCAAGTCCAGGCAGCCCGCCAAGTCCAGGCGGCCCGCCAGGACCAGGCTGCCTGCCAGGATCAGGGAGCACCAGAAAGGGGGGTAGCTTCCCTGAACTAAGATGCAGTGATGATGATGATATAGTTAGCCAGAACAAAAAGGCAGACAACTCACAGAAATTGAGTATAGTCATTCAGATAGAGGATAAGAGAGAGATACAAGGGACAGAGGAGGACAAAGAGGACAGTGTCTCCGAGCGGGTTGAGCGTAGACAGCGTCTCGTCCAAACACAGAAGGAGAGGCGGCTGGACTATGTAAACCATGCCAGAGGGTTAATAGAGGATGATTTGGCGGAAGGATTGGAAACTGAGAATGAGGAACAAAAACAGAAAAAGAGAACAGGGAAGAGAAAGAATAAAATAGATCTCGAAACCCAGGAGAAAGATCCTGGGGAAGGGACTAGCAATTCATACTATACTAGATCGGCAGCACGGAAGGAAGCGAAAGAGAGAGACGAAGGTTATATGATAGCTCCCCTCAGAAGGATAATGCCTATTGCAGGAGAACAGGCACGAATAAAAGTACCATTTACAACAAGCGATCTAAATAGCTGGAGAGAAGAGGTAAGAAATTTCAGAAAGAATCCAGAGGGAGTAGCCAGGAGGTTTGAATTACTGGCAAAGAATCAGGATATTGATTGGGAAGACATAGAGGTAATGCTGTCAAAATTAACAGAAACAGAAAAGGAACTCGTGTTGAGAACAGGAAGAGAGCATGCTGCGTTACTACCAGAAAGAGTAGACGTAGTTTTCCCCAATCGAAACCCAGAATGGGATCCGAATAATCCAGTCCAGTATGGGCGGCTGGTGCAATATAGAAAGCTAATAGCAATTGGTCTGCGAAACGCAATACCTAAAGCCATCAACTGGGCAATGCTATATGATGTCAGACAGGGGAAAGATGAAACCCCCTCAGAATTTCTGGACAGGCTTAGGACAGCTATGAGACAGTATACACCCCTCGACCCAGCATCGGAAGAAGGGAAGCAACAGTTATTGGGGTTAGTAATGGGACAATGCACCCCAGATATTAGAAAGAAATTGCAAAAGCTTGAGCACCCGGAAAATAGAAACCTAGAAACATTGATGAACGAGGCCTGGAAAGTGTATAACAACAGAGATAAAGAAGAGAAGAAAAAGGAAGATAAAAGGTTTGCTCGAATAGTGGCAGCAGTAGTAGCAGCCCCAAATGCAAAGCCTCCACAATTCAATACCAGAGGCAGAGGTAGAGGTTACCCAGCAAAAGGGAGTGGGAAAAGAGAATCTCAATCCCATCTGCCTGGGATAAAACCAAATCAGTGTGCTAATTGCTGGCAGATAGGACACTGGAGACGAGATTGTCCTCTGCTAGGAGAGAAACCTGCAATCGCTACCATTGCACATCAAAACAGTGAATGAGGGGGACCGGTGAGTCGTTCCCTAGCAGACCCACTGGTTAAAATGGAGCTAGGGGAAGGTGAAAAAGAATTAAACTTTTTAATAGATACAGGAGCAACATTTTCGGTTTTGAATCAAGAATTGGTACCCAAAAGTGATGAATTTGTACAGGTCGTGGGAGCGACAGGCCAACCAGAAAGAGCCTACTTTCTAAAACCTATTAAATACAAAATTGGGAAACAAATGGGAATTCATCAATTTTTGTATTTACCAAATTCTCCAAAGCCTCTACTAGGTAGAGACCTATTAGAGAATTCGGGGGCTGTAATAAAATTCAATAAAGATAAATTTGAATTTCAAGTGAATGATGAACAACTAATAACAGCTTTAAGTTTAACAATCAGTTATATAGAACCAAAACCTGAAAATCATAGCATTGAACGCATTATGAGTGAAGTATACCCACTAGTATGGGCTACTGATGTACCTGGAAGGTCAAAACGAGCAGCTCCTATTAATATTGAGTTAATACTAGGAACAAAACCGGTAGTAAGAAAACAATACCCGCTGAGGTTGGAAGATAGAAGGGGAATTGAACCAATAATAGAGAAATTTCTAGAACTAGGATTATTGGTAGAGTGTGAATCAGATTTTAATACACCAATCCTACCTGTTAAGAAACCGAATGGGACATATAGATTAGTCCAAGATTTAAGGGCAGTGAACGAAATTACAAAAACTTTACACCCGGTCGTAGCAAATCCCTATACTCTTCTAACCAAATTGAGGGAAAATTTAAAATGGTTCACAGTATTAGACCTAAAAGATGCATTCTTTTGCCTAGCCTTAGCTCTGACAAGCCAGAAAATTTTTGCTTTTGAATGGGAATCTGCTAAAACAGGGAGAAAGACTCAACTAGCTTGGACTGTGTTACCGCAGGGATATAAAAATAGTCCCACGATTTTTGGAAACCAATTGGCCAAAGAATTAGAACAATGGGAAAGGCCACTGGGAAATGGTACCCTTCTACAATATGTAGATGATTTATTAGTAGCAACTGAAACAGAAGAGGAGTGCATTGAATGGACTATTTCCCTGCTAAACTTTTTGGGCTTAAGTGCATATCGAGTTTCTCTACAAAAGGCACAGCTGGTACAAGAAAAGGTGATATACCTGGGATATGAAATCTCCAGGGGACAACGATCTCTAGGCACAGCAAGAAAAGAAGCCATCTGTCAGATGCCCAGACCAGAAACGGTAAGAGATCTACGGGCCTTTCTGGGAATGACAGGTTGGTGCCGATTATGGATTCATCAATATGGAATACTTGCCAAACCACTATATGACTTACTAAAAGGGACTACGAGTACCTTAACCTGGACTCCCGAGGCAGAAGGAGCTTTTAAAAGACTGAAACAAGAACTCATGAAAGCCCCAGCCTTGGGTCTTCCAGATGTAACTAAGCCGTTTTGGTTATTCTCCCATGAGCGGCAGGGGATGGCTCTGGGAGTTCTAGCACAGCAGTTGGGACCACATAAGAGAGCTGTAGCTTATTTCTCCAAACAATTGGACGAAGTAAGCAAAGGCTGGCCTGGGTGCCTAAAAGCAGTGGCCGCAGTGATTATCAACATAGAAGAGGCCAGAAAGCTTACGCTGGGCCAGAAAATGACTGTGTTAGTCTCTCATACTGTCTCAGCAGTGCTGGAACAAAAGGGTAACCATTGGTTATCGCCTTCAAGATTCCTAAAGTATCAAGCCATCCTAGCTGAATCAGATGATGTAACCATTCAAGTAACTAACATTGTCAACCCAGCTTCGTTTCTAGAAGGAAGAATTCCGGCAGAACCTATCGAACATGATTGCCTGGAAACGATCGAGGCAGTCTATTCCAGTCGCCCAGATCTCAAAGAAGAGCCATTCGAAGATGCGGACAACTGGTTCTCGGACGGCAGCAGCTTCGTGAAGCAAGGAGTAAGAATGGCAGGCTATGCAGTGACCACAACAGAAGAGGTAATTGAATCAAATCCCCTACCTGCAGGGACTTCGGCCCAGAAGGCAGAACTGATTGCTCTTACCCGAGCCCTGGAATTAGCAGAAGGTATGCGAATTAACATTTGGACTGATTCTAAATATGCTTTCTCTGTCGTACATGCTCACGGAGCGATTTGGAAAGAAAGGGGACTATTAACTGCCCAGGGGAAAACAATCAAACATGCAGAAGAAATTCTAAGGTTGTTAGAAGCGGTCCAACTCCCAGAGCAGGTGGCCATAATGCATTGTAAGGGACACCTGAAAGGTAACACAGTTCCAGAAATAGGGAATAGGAAGGCAGATGCAGAAGCCAAATTAGCTGCTGCAAAAACTGAAGAAATAACCATAACAGCTTTAATACCGGGAGAATTAGATACAGATTTTCAACCAAATTATCAAGAATCAGATCAAAGATGGATTAAAAAGAACAAGGGTAAATTGTTGGACAACGGATGGGGACAGTTAGAAACAGGTCAACTAATAATACCTGAAAAATTAATGTGGCAGTTTGTAAAGACAGAACATGAAAAAGCCCATTGGGCCTTAGACCCACTCTATCAATATTTACAAACCCGAATAGCAGGACCAAAACTCTTTACTACAGTAAAATACGTCACATCTCAATGTGAGCGATGCCTAAAGAATAACCCAAATACTGGGACGAAGGTACATCAGGGAGCCATGAATCGAGGTAAATTCCCAGGTGAAGTGTGGCAAATTGATTTTTCAGAACTCCCAAGAAAAGGGGGGTTTCGATATTTATTAGTATTAACTGACACATTTTCTGGGTGGCCTGAAGCATTCCCTTGTAGGACAAATAAAGAAAGAGAAGTAACCAAGGTGTTACTAAACGAAATAATACCTCGATTTGGGGTACCGAGAAGTATATCTTCAGACAGAGGTACGCATTTTTGTGCAAAAATAGTAAGAGCAATAAGCAAGGCATTACAAATTAAGTGGCAGTTACATACGCCCTACCGGCCTCAGGCTAGTGGGCAAGTCAAAAAGATGAATCACCTGATTAAACAACAAATTGCTAAGATATGCCAGGAAACCAATTTGCAGTGGTATCAAGCTTTGCCTATTGCTCTACTTAGACTGAGAGTCAAACCAAGATCAAAAGAAAAATTGAGTCCATTTGAAATTCTGTATGGAAGACCTTACGCTATGCAGATTGTAAATGGAGATGCTGTAGACCAAATAGGTAATCAGTACATCTATGATTATGTAATTGCTATAGGGAAACATTTTGATAAAAATACAGCTGTGGTGATAGAACATCAACCCAAACAGCCTGATTGTAAATTACATCCATTTAACCCCGGTGACTGGGTATATGTTAAGAATCTCTTAGGAAAACCCCTACAAGAAAAGTGGGAGGGACCTTTCCAAGTGCTGCTGACCACCTTCACCGCGGTCCGGATCAAAGAGCGACCTACATGGATTCATTATTCACGAGTCAAGAAAGCTCCAGAGAATAAGCAAGAGGAAGGAACAAGTGAAACACCAGCATCTGCAGATAATCTACCAAACAGTGTGAATGAATATGGACACGGCACTACGGAGGATAGATCCGCAGAGAGTCTTTCGGAAAATACAGTTGACTCTAGTGCCCCTATGGACACAGAATAGTGATGTGGTTCCAGCTTGGGCGCTAAGCTGTCTGGCTGAACTGCCATCGTCCCGATATTATATGGAACTTGTATATTATTTGTATCGTCCAGCACTTCGCAGTCCTTTCCCTCCACAGTGCCTTGTGTGTGGAAGAAGGTCTTGTCAAGCTTGGGTACTCATTTGTTGTGAATTATGTGGCACCAGATGGTGGGTGTTACAACGCTCTGATGAACCCATCCCATGCCCAGCTTGTAAATATTCTTGGCAGAGCAATGAGAGTCCTCACTCTGCTCTTCAGCGGGTTACAGGATTGCCTTATTTAGATGCTCTAAACCTACTTGAATGTCCAGAGCAGGTAGTGTTAGCTTATTTTCGGTGGGAAACTGTACAACTCTTATGGCGGTTACGTGCTCAGAAAAGTTTCAGAGTACAAGCCATCTGGTGCACGCAAGAAGCACCACATAACATTCGGTTACCTTTAGCACCAGTCACAGGTGAACCCTTTACATGGTTCATAAACACTTGCATCGTTAACCGTGGGAAAGAACATTTATCTCGTGTACTTGTTAATAGACATCGCCTGTCAGGCAGGGTCGGCTCGGCATTCCGTCTCACCTCGGCGTAATGTAAATTTTGTGACAAAATGACTTCATGGACTAATCAGTTAGATATAACCTCATTTTATCTATCGTTGCAGAATGTGGGTTATCCCTACCTTAATAGACTTTCAGGATATCTGAAAAGTGACACTGGACTGATCCCATGTAGCTGTTTTATTGACGGAGCATCCTGGCGGAAAGATTCAACATCATGAGTCCGGCTCCATCTCAGACCCTTCTGGCCCTGACCCTTGGACTTCTGATAAGTATAGTGTCATCTCAAAATCTTGCCCCCTCAGATCCATGGTCTAGTGCACTCTCTAGTGACTACTTAAGAAAAGACGAAAGATATCCAGGGCCAAAATTTGAAATGTACGTTTTACGTAACAACCAGCCATATACAAAAGAAGATTGGGATAGAGCAACTTTCCTACTAGCCTACGAGGGAGATCATATCCAGATCGGGTGTCGAGAACTTGACCCTATAGAAGGGAGGACAACAGAATTAATAGTAAACATCAGATCTTGGAAAGAAGCGTCGAGGCGAAACCCAATCACCTATAGCCAGATAACAGAGGGAGAGCCAGTTGTTTGGATTCAGCGAGGCGGCACACAATCGTGCCGCTGGGACAGTTCCAGAGGAGGCAAAGCCCAGTGTGAGATTTTATTCAAGCTAGATCAATCAATGACCTTTAGCTGCAATAGAGAAATTGAAGTTCCTAAACCAGGGATATATGCTACTGGATATAGTAGACATGTAGTATTACCAATAGATGCGCTGTCACTATATCCAAACCTGATCTTGCCCCGCGAAACTATTCCACCTCCAGAATGCAGAAAGATACACAATTTAACTTTTATAGGGACTCAAGTAATTAGGAAATCAAACGAATTAAAACTACTGTTAGATCCCACATACTCCCTAAAGAAGGTGCACATAAATATTCAAGCCGACATTACGCATTTGCAGAAAGATTGTCAACCCTTTATACAACAAAGCCTTAAAGGCTGGAATGCATGGTTAGCAACTAGGTCATACCATAAGCATACACGAAGAGATCTAAGTGGATGGGTTGGCACAGGATTTGGCATACTGAACACTGTAGACCAAGAGGTGCTAGTCAACAAGTTAAGTACCGTCACTTCCAATTTAGGGAAGCTTAAAGTACCCTTGAGTTCATCTATGCTCACCCTAGCAGAAACGCAGTCATTAGTGGTTAAGTTACTAACTCTAATAGCTAACCACACGGCTGATGATTTTACTAAAATAGCAGACTATACTGGGGACATTAGCAAAGAAATTGCACTTGCTATCCAGTGCACTCAAACACAACAATGGGTACAGTCAGTCGCAGCAGGAATAATAAGAGAAGGAATGTCAGGAATATTGCCTCAAGAAATAAGAGATACAATACTAAAAGATAGCCATACTACCTACTTCGAGAGAGACCATCAAGCCTGGTGGCAATTAGTAAATTTCACCTATGAGCCCCAACATGAACACATCGAAGCCTATGTCCTCACTATTAGTGCTGCAGAGGAAAAACCAATCTTTCCCATTCTTACCTTAGGAGCAATACACCAGGATATTCTTGTTAAACCCGTGGACCATAACGTTTGGGCTAGTTACGACAATACTAAAAATAAGTGGCAATCTATCAGCACAGAAGCTTGCATTCCAACAAGACAATTAGGCTATGTCTGTGAAAACGCTGTAGTAGAAGCAGAAGATTTATGCTTGGATGCTGAAGATAGCCTGTGCACTTTTGAAATGCTTTTACATAACAGAACTCAATCCCAAGCGTATTACATAGGAAATGGGTGTGCATGCATTAGAACAGCCTGCAGTAATGTCACTATAGATGATTGTCAAGAACTAACTAACAACACTAATTTTTGCGTTTGTAACTTCACTAAGATTGTGGGTTGCGATTTCAACTACTCTGCTCCAGTTACTACTCAACAATTAATCACCGCAGAATACAATCTATATCTAGATGTGCCACAATTACAGATAGGTATGAATGCTCAGGTTCTTAAAGCAATGCTCATGCATCCTGAAGTAAAGAAATTAGTTCAAATGGTAAATCAAACAAACAAACGAATGGTGTGGCAAGTCGAACACAATTCGGAGAAAATAAAAAGTGTCCTAACTAAGGTAGAACAAGTGGGCCAACACCATTGGTGGGATATTTTTACAGGGCATTCCCCAACAGCAACCCAAGTGTTTCACTACCTTGTGCACCCCATACTAATCATTACCTTAGCTATGCTTGTACTAACACTCACGAACATATACCTATGGAGCAGACTGAAATCTTTAGTAACAAAAACTCAAACACTTTGGGCAATGATCCAATCTTACCAACGTCCCTTAGAGATTAAAACTTGACGAAAGAATTCGTAAGTTATTAGAAAAGGGGGGAAATGAAGCCGCACAAAAGGAAACAATCTCCGAGAAACAAAAGGTTAAAACATAAAAATGTAAAGCACTACAGAAAAGCTCAGTGTTAGGAAACTACGGAGGTAATAAATTGTCTAAGGAACAGAACACACTGACAAAAGGATACTAACACAATAAAGATAACACAAAACAAGGAAAGAGTGGCATCAGCAAATCCTAGGATGAGCCAAAAAGTCAGCCTGACCTTATTATGTTTGCCAAAACTGCCTTAAAAGGAGAAGATCTAAAGAAAGTTCAGAAGTTTACAGTGAGGAAGACTCACACACGACCCCCGCCCAGAGGAAGGCAACAGGAACTCCCACCGTGAAATCTCGCCAAATTGAAGACTCCGCCCAGACTCCGCCTATATATGAATATTACAAGTAGATGTTGCAATAGAATGAATATGCATGATTATGTTGTAATCCTATACTCAAAAATTGTATAAAAGAGCTATGCTGATTGTACACGATGGAGCTCTTTGCCCAGGGCGACCTGGAGAACTCCCCAACGCGTTGCAATAAAATACCTCCTGCTTTAAAGAAACAAACTTTGTCTCTAAAGCAGTTTCTCCGTGCCTTTTGGGGCAAAATTTCGGCATCAACGGCTTTCCTTTGTTGTCACCAGTCCCCAGTGATAGTTCTGGTCCCCAATGACACCATTGTTGTCTCTGTGATGTCACCACTGTCCCCAACGGTAGCACCATGTTCCTGTGATGTCACTGATGTCTCTGTGATGTCACCGATGTCCCTGTGATGTCACTGATGTCCCTGTGACATCACGGCTTTCCCTTTGTTGGCAACAATCACCTATGATTTCACAGGTTCCTCTGTGATGTCACCACTGTCCCCTGTGATGTCACCAATGTCCCCAATGATATCACTGGTGTCTCTGTGTTGTCACCTCCACCCCCTGTGATGTCACAAATGTCCATGTGACATCACGGCTTTCCCATTGCTGTAAGCAGTCCCCTGTGATGTCACTGGTCTCAATGAGGTCCCTGCTGTCTTTGTGATGTCACCACTGTCCCGTGTTATGGAACCAATTTCCTTGACGATGTAACTGGTGTCTCTGTGATGTCACCCCTGGCCTTGTGCAGTCACTGATATCCCTTGTGCAGTCACTGATATCCCCTGTGATGTCACCAATAGCCCTGCGACATCACGGCTTCCCATTATTGTCACCAGTCCCCTGTGATGTCACTGCTGTCTCTGTGATGTCACTACTGTCCCTAGTGGTGGCACCATGTCCCCATGATTTCACTGATGTCCCTGTGATGTCATCAGACCCCTTTAATGTCAGTGATGTCCCTGTGAAATCGCAGCTGTCCCCTTCTTGTCACCAGTCTCCTGGGATGTCACTGGTCCCCACTGATACCACCAATGTCCCCAAGGATGTCACCACTGTCCCCTGTGTCCCCAGTGATGTCACTGCTGTCTCTGTAATGTCACCTTGTCCTTGTGAAGTCACCAATGTCCCCATTGATGTCACCGATGTCCCTGTGACATCACAACTGTCCCTTTATTTTCACCAGTCATTTGTGATGTCACTGGTCCTCAGTGATGTCACCCATGTCCCTGCAGAGTCACCAGACCCATTTCATGTCACTGATGTCCCTGTGACATCACGACTGTCATTTTTTTAACCAGCCCCCTGTGGTTTCACTGGTTCCTAAATGATGTCACAACTGTCCCCATGGTGTCACCGCTGTAACCAGAGGTGGCGCCTTTCTGCATGATATCTTTGTGATGTCACCAGACCCCTGTGATGTCACTGATTTCCTTGTGCTTGTCCCTTTGTTTTCAGTAGTCACCTGTGATGTCACTGCTACCCAATTATGTCACCCATGTCCCTGTAGTGTCACCACTGTCCCCTGTGATGTCACCAATATCCCCAGTGATGTCACTGATGTCTCTTTGATGTCAGCCATGTACTTGTGATGTCACTGATGTCCCTGTAACATCAGAGCTGTCTCTTTGTTTTCACAAATTCCCTGTGATGACACTCGTCCTCAATGATGTCAGGAATGTCCCTTTCATTAGGGTTAGGGTTGGGGTAAGGGTTTAGGGTTTGGCTTAGGGTAAGGGTTTAGGGTTAGTGTTAAGCTTAGGCATAGGCTTAGGTTTTAGGCTTAGGTTTAGGGTTAGGGGTTAGGTAATATTTGGGTTAGAGTAAGGGATAGGGTTAGGGTTAGGGTCGGGATTAGGGTTAGGGTTTAGGGTTAGGGTTTTTGGTTAGGGTTTAGCTAACTTTTTGGTTAGAGTAAGGGATAGGGTTACTATTAGGGTTAGGGTTGGATGAGTCAGAAACATCCCCTTTCTCTTGCCCTTCTCGGTGTGTGGGGCGAAAATCGCCCTTGTCAGGGAGCCCCGGCAGTCTCTGCTCCTCCGGTGATCCAACAGCGGCCCCTGCTGACCAGGATTGGAATTGCGCCAAAAAACAAGGAGTACAAGATTGGTGGTTTTTTGATGGTGTTTTTTGTTTGTTTGTTTGTTGTTTGAGTTTTTGTTTGTTTGTTTGTTTGTGTTTTTATGGTGGTGTTTTTTGTTTTTTTTTTTGAGGGGGATTTTTGGTACAGGATTATTTGATTACTTTGTACTCTTTCGTTGTTTTACCAATACACATATATCCTTTAATAAAGGGCTGCTATTTTGTTTTTCTCCATACTTTCTCACTTGGATGGTCTTAACATCAGATTTACAATTGCTTAGACAGAGAGGTTTTGTCTTCCTCCTAACTCATCCTCCTTACCCAAACACTTTTGTCTCATTAACCTGAGAGAGGTGCAAAGTCCTGCTTTGTTTACAGCCCAGAGATCTTGTAGGTTCTTCCCATTTACCTCTGCCCCTCTCAGAGAACTTGTGTGGACACCTTCCCTGCCTGCACCAGATGATTTCACAAAACTGGGAGTGAGGGTATTTCATGGAAAAAGACCTGGGGGTGTTTTGAGGCCTCTCCAAGCAAATGTTTCAGGAGAGCTAAAGGCAAGACAGAGGGGGGAACAGCAGAAATGCAGCTCCTCCAGCAATGGCAGCGCCTCCAGGAATTCCCAGCACATGCCCACAGATCCTCCCAGAGGGGTGAGGCAGACATCAAGGTTCGACGGGAATGCCCTGTTTGGGATAACTTAGGAGATGGCTGCATCCCCTCTCCCTTACCCAGAAGCTGGAGATGCTGCTGTCTGGGAGCAGGAGGTGCCTGTGTGGGGTTCAGCACCGCTGGCTTGGTGCAAGTACCAGAAGTGTTTGGACAATACTCCTGGGCATGTGGTGTGACTCTGGGGGATGGTCCAGTGAAGGCTGAAGTTCACAATGATGAGACATGGGGAAAGCAGGGAGTGCAGGGCAGGGAAAGCATCCGAGGGAACTGATGGGCATGGGGATGTCTCCAGACTGGGCTCTCCCAGTGCTCAGAAAATGTGACTCCAGTGTCGATCCAAAAGTCTAATTCTTTTTCACCTTCCCCTTGCTCCATTTTAACCAGTGGGTCTGTTAGGGAATGACTCACCGGTCCCCCTCATTCCCTGGTCTGATGAGGAATGACAGCTCCTCCTGGGTTCCTATTTGCCAATGTAGGGCAATCCCGTTTCCAGTGTCCCTTCTGTACGCAATGGGCACATTGATTTTGTCCCACTCTTGCTTGTTGAAAAGGTGAGCCCCCCCTTCCTCGCATTGCCTGCCCTCTGCCACCACCCCTAATATTTGAATTCGGAATTAAAGCAGCAACCAAAACCTTTGTAAGTTTTCTATCTTGTCTTTTCTCCCTGTTGTTGTGCACTTTCCAGTCTTCATTCATAAACACCTTGTAACCGGGTGAGTTTGAAAGGATGCCAAGAGAGAAAACCAAGACACTGCTGAAAGCTCAACAAGAAATGCAATATTTATTACCGAGAGTGGCCAAGTAAATGGGAACCTGAGAGACAGGAAAGGAGAGGAGTAAACTAAGCCCTCAGTGAAACCCCCACTCACTCAGGAGTGTTTTATGAGGTGTTCTTACTGACCCCAGGATAACCAGAATTCCTCAAAGCGGAGGTTGCATCCTCGGAGGGTCAGCAGGCTCACAAAGATAGCGGCGTCTCCACAAAAGGCAACGTTGTCCTTCCTGTGAAGCTTGAGAGCCCCAAGCACGAGCCACCTGCATTTTTATCCAATGAGCCGGGGACGCCTCCCTGGGCCGGTGTGGCAGCACTGCCCAGCCAGAGGCCCTCGGTCCCTCCCCTATTCTGTGAGTGCCCCCCTTCAGCCATGCGGGAGAACGTGGGGATTCCCCTCGCACTTGCGCTGTTTCACTCAAGGGGTCTCATCTATTTGGGTCTGGGGGCTTTACTTCATCTTCTCCTCTTCAGTTTCTCCTTCAAATGTCCTCTATAGACACCCAGCCAATCACAGAACACCAATTAAAACAGTTTATACAAGAAACTGTCTCTTCAAGGACGAAGGGTAGATTCCTAAACAAAGGGACAAACCCAATAGGAGTTACAGGGATGTCTGTAAGTCCCATGTGCCGTGGGCGGTGCAAGTGGGGTTGGGAAGGGAAAGGAAGAGAACACGGTGAGAGCAGGAGTTGATGAGCAGCCCCAATGCTCCCAGCTCTCAGCCCTTGCCCAGCCCAGCAAAGCCCAAGTAAGCCCAGCCTGGAACTCCCAGCCCCATCTTCCCAGCTCAGGAGCTCTGTCAGAGAGAACAGGCCGGGCTGGGCGATTCTCCCTGGGCACTGGCTGTGCTGGAGCAACCTGGGCTGGCTGAGGGAGGGCCCCACCAGGACAGAGGTTGTGCTGCTGTTCAGCTCTTGCATGTGAGGCTTTAGAGGGAAAAAGGAAAGCTCTTTATTTCCCCTGCTGGTTGCAAGCTCTGCACAAGCCTCTGGCCCTGGGATCCAGGAGATCTGCAGGGAGCTGGGTCCTTTACCTTCAGTTTTGGTTTGATTCTTTTCCCCAGTGGTCCCTACCCCACAAGGGGGCCCGGGATGCCCCATCTCCATCACCCCACAGCCCCACAGCCCACAGGGATTGCTGCTCAGCTTTGGCATCTCTCTCTGCAGGCCCCTGCAAGGAAAAAAAAGGCAGAGGTGGGAGGCAGAGATCCTGCACAGTTCTTGTTTTCCATTCTCTGGGCCACACAGTGAGGATGATGGGCTGGACCTCCACACCTCACTCAGAGAGGGATTTTTCAAGCCCACCCTACAAAACAGTGAATTCCATTTCCCAGGCTGGCCTCTCCCAAGCTCTCAGCAGCAGAGCACAACCAGAGTGGGGAGGAGCTGTGCTGGTTCCACTCAGGCCAGCTCAGACACTCCATTCTTGTGTCCAGGGGATGGGAGCCAATGTGTTCCTGTGGCAGGGATGCATTTGGTCTCTCCCTCCTGACTTTGGCATTCAAGCACAACAACCTCTTTGAGAAAGTCTTTGTCTTCTCAGCAGCTTTCCTTGCCTCATTTGACAAAGGAAAGGCCTGAGAGGCTCAGCTGCCTGTGAAATGAGGGGAGGATGCTGCCGTCCTAAGGCAGCAGGGCTCAGACAGCAGCAGCCACCATCAGAGTGCAATTCCAGCCTCAAATGTTCCTCTCCATATCCCCAAAACACTCCTCTTCCACCACAAAACAGTGCGTGGCTGCAGCCAGGAGGAGGAGCGATGTGCTCACCAAGCCTATCATGAGGTCCTGCAAAAATGTCTGGAAGCTGTTGGGGAAGATGAGTGGAAGAAGAGAGCAGGATATGACCTCAGACACAAGATAGGTCCCAGCTGATGAACCTCCCAATGTCCTTGTGGGGGCAGCTGGGCAGCCTTGGCCCAGTGCTGAGGGACCTTGGGTGGGAGGGAGGGAATCCCTGCCCTTCAGTGGCTGTGCCTGCCTGGGAGCTGGACCTGGTGCTGGGGAGGAGAAAGGCACAGGCTGAGAGCCTGCAGCTCCCCAGGTGCTGCACACCCTGAGACACTGTGGGGACCCCCTGAGCCACCCTCTGTCAACTGTGGGCATCAAGAGATGAGTGCCCTGCCCAGCTGTGGCTCTGGATTAGATCTGACACCACCACTCTCCCCTTGCTGTGATGCAGGGGCAGGAGAGGAGCAGGATGCTCTCCCATGACTGGGAGGGTTGTCCCCAGTGGCAAAGGCTGGGCTGAACTGCCCAGTGACCCCCAGCATCCTCCTACCCAGGGACATGCCATGGGGCAGGGCAGGGTCTGCTCCCTCACCTGAGGTCTGTGGGGCCGATGACATTTCCCTGCCTTTTCCACAGTGCCACAACTCACTTGCGACTTTAAGCTTCTGGGGAGCACTGAGGGCAGAGTTCCTCCCTCAGTTGCTGTTGTTCTTGTGCTGGTATCCACATGGGCTCACCCTCGTCCCAGGGAAGAGCCTGTAGTAGCTCTTCTGCCTTTCTTGGGCTTCCAGGCTGCTCATCTCCGAACTCAACAACAACTTTGTTTGGGTTTCAGGTTCCAGGTGGGTGCCTCTTGCTGCCTAAAGCACTTCAAGCATCTACCAAGTCTCACACTTTGACCAAAATACTTAGGGAGGCCTGGAGAATGGTCTTAGAGGGACAGCAGCACATTTTGGACTGAAATTCAATCTCTTTGGAAAATGCTTGCCCCAAAGGACATTTCCAAAGTTCTAATGCAAGTCTATGAATGTACCTGAGTGACTCCCCTTATCAAACTTATCTGGGCAAGGTTTGGAGCCATCTGATCTGTTGGGGAGTGTCCTCCCTATGGCAGAGGGTAGAAATGCATTTCTTTGGTGTCACCATCCCTGCGCTGGAATGGTCAGTCTGAGCCCCAAAATAGAATAAGAATGAAGATTCCTCCCAGACAAAAGGTGCCAGCACAGGAAGCTCTGTGTGTGCATGGAGTGCAAAGAGTGGTTCACGAGTTGCACAGTAGAGATTGAAGGTAAATGTTTCCCTTCCTGGGTAGAAATGTATTTAATTGGAGTCAGAACACATTTGCTGGAATTGTCAGTCTGAGTCCCTGTAACTGGGTGAGTTTGAAAGGATGCTGAGATTAAAAACCAAGATATTGCTGAGAGCTCAAAAATAAACCTAATATTTGTTACAGAGAGTGGCCAAGTAAATGGGAACCCGAGAGACAGGAAAGGAGGGGAGTAAACTAAGCTCTCATTGAAAACCCCCACTCACTCAGGTGTGTTTTACGAGGTTGTCTTACTGACCCCAGGATAACCAGAATTCCCCCCAGCAGAGGCTGCATCCTCGGAGGGTCAGCAGGCTCACAAAGATAGCGGCGTCCCCGCAGAAGGCAACGTTGTCCTTCATGTGAAGCTTGAGAACCCCAAACGCGAGCCACCTGCATTTTTATCCACTGAACCGGGGACGTCTCCCTGGGCCGGTGTGGCAGCACCGCCCAGCCAGAGGCCCTCGGTCCCTGCCCCGTTCTGTGAGTGCCCCCCTTCAGCCATGCGGGAGAACGTGGGGATTCCCCTCGCACTTGCGCTGTTTCACTCAAGGGGTCTGATCTATTTGGGTCTGGGGGCTTTACTTCATCCTCTCCTCTTCAGTTTCTCCTTCAAATGTCCCCTACAGACAACAAACCGATCACAGAACACCAATTAAAACAGTTTATACAAGAAACTCTCTCTCCAAAGAAAAAGCAGGCAAAGAACAAAACTTTTGCAGGTGGCTGGGCCAAACACAGACCAACAAATATCAACAATCCCTGATACACCTGCCCTGATTTCTGTGTTGAAGATGCTTCTTCAGCCCCTCTCTGGAACTGCAGGGGCAGTGCCTGTGTGCAGAGCTGGAGGGAAGAGACTCCCAGCACAGCAGCACAGCCAGGGACAAGGGCACTTGTTCTTTCCACATCTCCTTGGGAAAGGATGGGGGTGTCTGGGAAAGGTGGTAATAGGGTGTTTTTTCCTGAGGTGTTAAACATGGGAGCGGGTCTATCTTCACAATTCCCAAGAGAAGAGATGGCAGAAAGTTGCCCTGCAGGTTGTATTTGAAGGAAGAGGAACAGAGACCGAGGGGAAGGGGTTTCTTTCCAGGAGGGCAGGGCTGTCGTTCGCTTGCAGGAGCCCCGCGCTGGAATTGTCAGTCCGACTGCCAAATTGGAATCTGGACAAAGATTCCTACCAGACAAAAGGTGGCAGGACAGAAAGCTCTTGCTGCCCATGGAGTGCCCAGGGTGGCCCACCAACTGCACCTGAAACCCGAAGGTTACAGGCTTTCTTTCCTGGGGGAAAGGCCGTGACTTCACAAAGAGTCCTATGGCAGATGGGTGGGGCTGCACTGTGGGGGTGTGGGGCGTTGGTTCTTTGGTTTCCAGGGGCTATTCCAGAATGGAGAGGATGGGCCGGGGCATCCTAAAGAGGCACATGGGTGGGGCTGCATTCTGACCTTGTGGGTGTTGGTTCTTTGGTTGCCAAGGGCTATTCCAGAACGGAGAGGGTAGGCTGTGACATCACAAAAGGGCCTCAAGCACATGGGTTGGTTTAGTGGGTTGACCCTGATTGGATTTCAAACAACCACTAAAAGCTGCTACCTCCCCATCCCTCTGCAACTCCACAGAGGAGAGAAAAAAAACAGCTAAGGATTCCTGAGTAGAGAAAAGGGTGGGGAGAAAGTCACTTACTAACAGGCAAAACAGACTCAAAGTAGGAATAGTTCTTAAATGTATTACTAACAGGATAAAAGCCAAAGAGTGAGAAATAAAACAGTCTGAAAAACACCTTCCCCCCACCACTCCTTCCTTCTCACCTCTCCCTCCTCCCCCCCAGCAGTGCAGGGGGATGGCAATGGGGGTTACAGTCAGTTGTTGTTTCTGTCACTGCTCAGGGAGAGGAGTTGGATCCTTCCCTGCTCCCGTGGGGTCCCTCCCACGGGAGACAGTCCTGGATGGACCTCTCCAGTGAGTCCATCCCTCGGGCAGCAGCTCTTCCCACCCTGCTGTCCCGTGGGTCCCTCCTCCATGGGGTCAGTCCTTCAGGGATGAGCTGACACGGCGTGGGTCCCCCACAGGGGCCACGAGTCCTGCTGGGAAAAACCTGCTCCAGCCTGGGCTTCCCTCTGCATGGGCTGCAGGTCCCTGCCAGGACCTGCTCCATCCTTGGCCTGCCCTGGAGTCACAGCCTCCTTCCTGCATCCCCCTGCTCCAGCGTGGGAGCCTCCAGGGGCTGCAGGGGAGTCTCTGCACCCCAATGTTCCCCCAGGGGCTGCAAGGCCTCAGCTCTGAGTCCTTCCCCTGCTCTTGTGGGGTCCCTCCTGCCCTTCCTTCTGCACTGACCTTGCTGTCTGTTGTTATCCCATGTTCTCACTCTGCTCTTCCCAGGCTGGAATTTTTTCTGTGCAACTCTCCTCTCTTCTGAAATATGCTATCCCAGAGGTGTTACTGTCACTCCTAAGTGGCTCAGCCTTGGCCAGTTGCAGGAACTCCATCCTGGAGCAGCTGGCATTGGCTCCATGGGACAGGGGAAGCTTCTGGTAGTTTCTAACAGAGGCCACCCCTGTACCCTCCCACTACCAAAACCCAGCCACAGAAACCCCCTGTCTTGCCCAACTATTTCTCCAAGCCAAGCAGTTGGGAGTTGGTGCCAAGGAGCTGAAACCTGCAGGTCCAGCCTTTAGTGGAGGAAGCTCAGATTTGCCCAAGGCTGCTTTGAGTCCCAGGGATTGGATGAGGGAATGGTGGGGTGAGGATAGGGATAAAGTCTGATGGATTGTCAGACACAAAGGGTCTTGATTTTCGTATGTATTCATGAACATGAATTAGGATCAATATTGACTGGAGATTGCTGATATCAATGTAAAACCAGGAAAAATGTTAACGGAAAACAAAAAAGACATCTTTGCTCCTGGTTTTATTATTATAACATATTCACTTGGAATACACTTCTGAGATCTAATTAACCACAGAAGAATTGAAGACTTAGAAGGAAATTATTCCCAGGGGCTTGTCTGGTTAAGATGCCATCACTGAGAAGAGAGTGTGGAGGAATGAGCAGACAAGGACACCATCCCTGGGGCTGGGGAAGCAGGAACTCAGAGTCACTGGTTCCAGGTGACAAATGGACTGTGGGATGTTTCTGTGAGAGCCCATAATGGGTGTGCTGCTTTCAGGGGGAGTCCAGTTAAATTTCTTCCTCGTGGCCAGTGCAGGGCTGTGTTTTGGATTTGTGCTGAACACAGGGTTGATAATCACAGAGTCACAGAATAGGCTAAATTGGAAGGGACCCCCAAGCATCATCCAGTCCAATCCTTAGCCCCACACAAGACCATCCCCAAGGCTCACACCATGAGCCTGAGAGGATCATCCAAACACTTCTTGAGCTCTGTCAGCCTTGGTGCTGTGCCCACTGCCCTGGGGAGCCTGTTCAGTGCCCAACCACCCTCTGGGGGAAGAACCTTTTTCCAAGATCCCTGCCCTGACACAACTTCAGGCCATTCCCTCAGTGCTGTCCCTGGTCCCCCCAGAGCAGAGGTCAGGGCCTGCCCCTCCTCTGCCCCTGCCCAGGATGTTGTGACTGCAGTGAGGTCTCCCCTCAGTCTCCTCTTCTCCAGCTGAACACATCAAGTGCCCTCAGTGTCCTCACACACATTCCCCTCCAGGCCCTTCCCCATCCTCATGGCCTCCTTTGGACACTCTCTAATCGCTCAATCTCTCCCTTCCATTGTGTGCCCCCAAAACTGTCCCAATCTTGCAGGTGAGGCCGCCCCAGGGCAGAGCAGAGCGGGACAATCCCCTCCCTGATGCCCCCAGCACAGGCTTGGCCCTCCTGGCTGCCAGGGCACTGCTGACTCAGGGACAACTGGCACCCACCAGCACCCCCAGGGCCCTTTCCCGGCACTGCTTCCCAGCCTCTCATTCCCAGGGTGTCCATCCAGCCGGGGTTGCCCCATCCCAGGGCACAATCCAGCCCTTCCCCCTGTTGAACTTCCCATGGTTGGGGATTCCCAGCTCTGGGATCTGTCCAGGTCTCTCTGCAGGGCCTTCCTGCCTTGCAAGGGCTCAGACGCTCCTCCCAGTTTTGGGTCACCTGCAAACTTGCTCAGTGTCCCTTCCAGTGCTCTGTCCAAGTCGTTGATGGAGATGTTGGAGAGCACAGGGCCCAAGATGGAGCCCTGTGAAACCCCAGCAGTGACAGGTCACAGTCTGATGTCACCCCTGTCACTGTTACAGGGTCCTTTTGGTTCCATGAGCCCCACATGTCATAATAACCCTTTGATTCCATGAGATTCCAGAGTGTCCCAGGGATCCTTTGGTTCCATGAGGCCCTGCAGTGTCCCAGCAGCCCCTTCATTCCTTTGTGCCACTGGAGACACCCCATAATCCTGCCCTGCCTTGTCCATGGGTACTGAGCCTTCTGAAAAGTTGTGAAGGGGTTCAGCAGCAGTGATCCCCATCCTGCTGGCTCTGCTTCCCAGCCTGACCAGCATGGCCAGTGCAGGCTCAGCCCAGGGTGCCACAGCCCCTCCCTCTGCAGAGCAGCCCCTCCAGCTCAGGGCCCTGCAGGGATCCCAGGCTGGGATCTGCAAGTGGCCAAGAAAGAGGGTTCTCTGTGCCATGGATTCCTCTGTGCAGGCACAGAAATGCTGCCTTGCTCTTCTCCAGGCACATCCCTTTCCCCAGGGAAGTGTGTACAGGCTGCCATGGCCACTTACAGATGTTAAAAGTTACTATGTTAAATGCGAAATGTTATGTTAAAAAATAGTTAAATAAAAAGTTTCAGGATTGCACTGTTCTGTATCTTGTTGTAATATAAAGGGGAGAGATGCAGCGTTTGGGGTTTCAAGAGTGCCAGCAGAGCATTCAGGGAAACGAAGTCTCCGTGACCCCACTGCACATGAGCAGTGAAGAACCTTGGCAGGATTGGTTGAGAGGGTTACCTGTTGGGACGTGTTAGAATTCAAAACTGCTACTTAAGCATTTGTTCTCTCTCAATAAAGCATTCTGTTACACACCATATTGGTGTCTCTTGGTCCATGCAGACTCCTTATTTATTATATTATTAATCTTACAACAGTTCTTTCATCTCGGCTTTGGGAAAGGATAGGGAAGGTTGGGAAAGATGTTAACAGGGTGGTTTTGCCTGAGGTGTTAAACATGGGAGCGGGTCTGTCTTCACAATTCCCAAGAGAAGAGATGGCAGAAAGCTGCCCTGCAGGTTGTATTTGAAGGAACAGGAAAAGAGACCGAGGGTAAGGGGTTTCTTTCCTGGAGGGCAGGGCTGTCATTTGCTTGTAGGAGCCCCGTGCTGGAATTGTCAGTCCGACTACCAAATTGGAATCTGGACAAAGATTCCTGCCAGAAAAAAGGAGGCAGGACAGAAAGTTCTTGCTGCCCTTGGAGTGCCCAGGGTGTCCCACCAACTGCACCTGAAACCCGAAGGTTACAGGCTTTCTTTCCTGGGGGAAAGGCTGTGACATCACAAAGGGTCCCATGGCAGATGGGGGGGTACACTTTGACGTTCTGTTGGTTCTTTGGTTTCCAGGGGCTATTCCAGAATGGAGAGGATGGGCCGTGACATCACAAAGGGACCCAGGACACACAGATGGGGCTGCATTTTGGGGTTTTGGGGCATTGGCTTTTTGGTTGCCAGGGGTTGTTCCGGAATGGAGACGATAGGCTGTGACATCACAAAGCAGCTTTTGGCACAAGGATGGGGTTGAACTGTCACATGGTGAGGGCTTGTGGTTTTTGGTATCCACAGGCTATTCCAGAATGGACAGGATAGGCCATGACATCACAAAAGGACTCAAAGCACGTGGGTGGGTCTGACTGTGCTGGTGTGGGGTGTTGGTTCCTTGGTTGCCAGGGCCTGTTCTGGAATGGAGAGGATAGGCCGTGACAAGCAGTGCCTGTCAGAACTGCAAAGACAGACCCACAAGAATCTTACATGGGGGAGATTCTCTGCTCTGCCCTGCACACCCTCATGCTGGGGTCAAAACTCAGCCTCTCCACTTCCCTTTCCTAAGGGGCTTGTTCTTAGACATCCCCTCCCTACGCTCATTTCAAAAACCCTCCTGGCAATTCCCAAGCCTGTACCCGGCTCTCATCCCCTCTCTGGCTCAGAGCCCTCCACTTATCTTGCAGAGAGCTGGGTCTGTCCATCCACCTTCCAAAAGATTGTCCCTTGGGCTGGCTCAGGGGTTCCTGCAGTCCCTGGGGTTCTTCTCTTCCTCAGCTCCAAGAAAGGAAACCCAAATCAATGCATGACTTCAGCAGCACATCAACCAAACCCCAACCATTCCCACACTCACCATCTAAGTCCAATTGTGGTGTTTTGTTGTTTGGTTAACATATTCTTGAGTGTTTGATGAGCATGCTCTAGCACTGCTTGACCAGTGGGGAGTGGGGGATCCCTGTGACATGGGAGATGCCCCACATGTTGAAAAACTCTTTTAAAAAGTGA